>NW_027675493.1:745000-810000 GCF_965601325.2 Salmo salar | reverse complement strand
CCGACAACACACCGACAACACACACACACACACACCGACAACACACACACACACACACCGACAACACACACACACACACCGCCAACACACACACACACACACCGACAACACACACACACACACACCGACAACACACACACACACACACACACCGACAACACACACACACACACCGACAACACACACACACACACACACCGACAACACACACACACACACCGACAACACACACACACACACAACACACACACACACACCGACAACACACACACACACACACACCGACAACACACACACACACACACACACACACACACACACACACACACACACACACACACCGACAACACACACACACACACATCGACAACACACACACACACACAAACACCAGCAACACACACACACACACCGACAACACACACACACACACACCGACAACACACACACACCGACAACACACACACACACACACTCAGACAACACACACACCGACAACACACACACACACAACACACACACACACCGACAACACACACACACACACACCGACAACACACACACACACACACTGACAACACACACACACACACCGACAACACACACACACACACACCGACAACACACACACACATACACACCGACAACACACACACACACCGACAACACACACACACACACACACACACACACACACCGACAACACACACACACACCGACAACACACACACACACACACCGACAACACACACACACACACCGACAACACACACACACACACACCGACAACACATAAACACACACACACCGACAACACACACACACACACAGACAACACACACACACACACACACCGACAACACACACACACACACACCGACAACACACACACACCGACAACACACACACACACACACACACCAACAACACACACACACATACACCGACAAAAAACACACACACACACACACACTGACAACACACACACACACACACCGACAACACACACACACACACACCGACAACACACACACACACACACACACACACACACACACACCGACAACACACACACACACCGACAACACACACACACACACACACCGACAACACACACACACACACCGAAAACACACACACACACACACCGACAACACACACACACACACACACCGACAACACACACACACACACACACTGACAACACACACACACACACACACACACCGACAACACACACACAAACACAGACAACACACACACACACACACCGACAACACACACACACACACCGACAACACACACACACCGACAACACACACACACACACACACACCGACAACACACACACACACACACCGACAACACACACACACACACACACTGACAACACACACACACACACACCGACAACACACACACACAAACACCGACAACTCACACACACACACACACACACACACACACACCGACAACACACACACACACCGACAACACACACACACACACACCGACAACACACACACACACAACACACACACACACACACCAACAACACACACACACCGACAACACACACACACACACCGACAACACACACACACACACACCGACAACACACACACACACACCGACAACAGACACACACACACACACCGACAACACACACACACAAACAACACACACACACACAACACACACACACACACACCGACAACACACACACACACACACACACCGACAACACACACACACACACACACACACACACACACACACACACACACACCGACAACACACACACACACACATCGACAACACACACACACACACAAACACCAGCAACACACACACACACACAGACAACACACACACACACACACCCACAACACACACACACCGACAACACACACACACACACACCGACAACACACACACACACACACCGACAACACACACACACAGACACACTGACAACACACACACACACACACCGACAACACACACACACACCGACAACACACACACACACACACACACACACACACACCGACAACACACACACACACACACCGACAACACACACACACACCGACAACACACACACACACACACACACACACACACACCGACAACACACACACACACCGACAACACACACACACACACACACCGACAACACACACACACACACCGAAAACACACACACACACACACCGACAACACACACACACACACACACCGACAACACACACACACACACACACTGACAACACACACACACACACACACACCGACAACACACACACACACACACCGACAACACACACACACACACCGACAACACACACACACACACAACACACACACACACACCGACAACACACACACACACACACCGACAACACACACACACACACACTGACAACACACACACACACACCGACAACACACACACACACACACACCGACAACACACACACACATACACACCGACAACACACACACACACCGACAACACACACACACACACACACACACACACACACACCGACAACACACACACACACCGACAACACACACACACACACACCGCCAACACACACACACACACCGCCAACACACACACACACACACCGACAACACATAAACACACACACACCGACAACACACACACACACACAGACAACACACACACACACACACCGACAACACACACACACACACACACACCGACAACACACACACACCGACAACACACACACACACACACACACCGACAACACACACACACACACACACCGACAACACACACACACACACACACTGACAACACACACACACACACACCGACAACACACACACACACACACCGACAACTCACACACACACACACACACACACACACACACACACCGACAACACACACACACACCGACAACACACACACACACACACCGACAACACACACACACACAACACACACACACACACACCAACAACAAACACACACCGACAACACACACACACACACCGACAACACACACACACACACACCGACAACACACACACACACACACCGACAACAGACACACACACACACCGACAACACACACACACACAAACACCACACACACACACAACATACACACACACACACCGACAACACACACACACACACACACACCGACAACACACACACACACACACCGACAACACACACACACACACACCGACAACACACACACACACACACCGACAACACACACACACACACACCGACAACACACACACACACACACCGACAACACACACACACACACACACCGACAACACACACACACCGACAACACACACACACACCGACAACACACACACACACCGACAACACACACACACACACACACCGACAACACACACACACACACACCGACAACACATAAACACACACACACCGACAACACACACACACACACACTGACAACACACACACACACACACCGACAACACACACACACACCGACAACACATAAACACATACACACACAGACAACACACACACACACACCGACAACACACACACACACACCGACAACACACCGACAACACACACACACACACACCGACAACACACACACACACACACCGACAACACACACACACACACCGCCAACACACACACACACACACCGACAACACACACACACACACACCGACAACACACACACACACACACACACCGACAACACACACACACACACCGACAACACACACACACACACACACCGACAACACACACACACACACCGACAACACACACACACACACAACACACACACACACACCGACAACACACACACACACACACACCGACAACACACACACACACACACACACACACACACACACACACACACACACACACACCGACAACACACACACACACACATCGACAACACACACACACACACAAACACCAGCAACACACACACACACACCGACAACACACACACACACACACCGACAACACACACACACCGACAACACACACACACACACACTCAGACAACACACACACCGACAACACACACACACACAACACACACACACACCGACAACACACACACACACACACCGACAACACACACACACACACACACTGACAACACACACACACACACCGACAACACACACACACACACACCGACAACACACACACACATACACACCGACAACACACACACACACCGACAACACACACACACACACACACACACACCGACAACACACACACACACCGACAACACACACACACACACACCGACAACACACACACACACACCGACAACACACACACACACCGACAACACATAAACACACACACACCGACAACACACACACACACACAGACAACACACACACACACACACCGACAACACACACACACACACACCGACAACACACACACACCGACAACACACACACACACACACACACCAACAACACACACACACATACACCTACAAAAAACACACACACACACACACACTGACAACACACACACACACACACCGACAACACACACACACACACACCGACAACACACACACACACACACACACACACACACCGACAACACACACACACACCGACAACACACACACACACACACACCGACAACACACACACACACACCGAAAACACACACACACACACACCGACAACACACACACACACACACACCGACAACACACACACACACACACACTGACAACACACACACACACACACACACACCGACAACACACACACACACACAGACAACACACACACACACACACCGACAACACACACACACACACCGACAACACACACACACCGACAACACACACACACACACACACACCGACAACACACACACACACACACACCGACAACACACACACACACACACACTGACAACACACACACACACACACCGACAACACACACACACACACACCGACAACTCACACACACACACACACACACACACACACACACCGACAACACACACACACACCGACAACACACACACACACACACCGACAACACACACACACACAACACACACACACACACACCAACAACACACACACACCGACAACACACACACACACACCGACAACACACACACACACACACCGACAACACACACACACACACCGACAACAGACACACACACACACACCGACAACACACACACACAAACAACACACACACACAACACACACACACACACACCGACAACACACACACACACACACACACCGACAACACACACACACACACACACACACACACACACACACACACACACCGACAACACACACACACACACATCGACAACACACACACACACACAAACACCAGCAACACACACACACACACAGACAACACACACACACACACACCCACAACACACACACACCGACAACACACACACACACACACCGACAACACACACACACACACACCGACAACACACACACACAGACACACTGACAACACACACACACACACACCGACAACACACACACACACCGACAACACACACACACACACACACACACACACACACCGACAACACACACACACACCGACAACACACACACACACACACACCGACAACACACACACACACACCGAAAACACACACACACACACACCGACAACACACACACACACACACACCGACAACACACACACACACACACACTGACAACACACACACACACACACACACACCGACAACACACACACACACACACCGACAACACACACACACACACCGACAACACACACACACACACAACACACACACACACACCGACAACACACACACACACACACACCGACAACACACACACACACACACACACACACACACACACACACACACACACACACCGACAACACACACACACATCGACAACACACACACACGCAAACACCAGCAACACACACACACACACCCGAAAACACACACACACACACACCCACAACACACACACACCGACAACACACACACACACACACCGACAACACACACACACACACACCGACAACACACACACACACACACACTGACAACACACACACACACACCGACAACACACACACACACACACCGACAACACACACACACACACACACACACACCGACAACACACACACACACACACACCGACAACACACACACACACACACCGACAACTCACACACACACACACACACCGACAACACACACACACACACACACACACACACACACACACACACACACACCGACAACACACACACACACACATCGACAACACACACACACACACAAACACCAGCAACACACACACACACACAGACAACACACACACACACACACCCACAACACACACACACCGACAACACACACACACACACACCGACAACACACACACACACACACCGACAACACACACACACAGACACACTGACAACACACACACACACACACCGACAACACACACACACACCGACAACACACACACACACACACACACACACACACACCGACAACACACACACACACCGACAACACACACACACACACACACCGACAACACACACACACACACCGAAAACACACACACACACACACCGACAACACACACACACACACACACCGACAACACACACACACACACACACTGACAACACACACACACACACACACACCGACAACACACACACACACACACCGACAACACACACACACACACCGACAACACACACACACACACAACACACACACACACACCGACAACACACACACACACACACCGACAACACACACACACACACACTGACAACACACACACACACACCGACAACACACACACACACACACACCGACAACACACACACACATACACACCGACAACACACACACACACCGACAACACACACACACACACACACACACACACACACACCGACAACACACACACACACCGACAACACACACACACACACACCGCCAACACACACACACACCGACAACACACACACACACACACCGACAACACACACACACACACACACACCGACAACACACACACACACACCGACAACACACACACACACACACACCGACAACACACACACACACACACACCGACAACACACACACACACACCGACAACACACACACACACACAACACACACACACACATCGACAACACACACACACACACACACCGACAACACACACACACACACACACACACACACACACACACACACACACACACACACCGACAACACACACACACACACATCGACAACACACACACACACACAAACACCAGCAACACACACACACACACCGACAACACACACACACACACACCGACAACACACACACACCGACAACACACACACACACACACTCAGACAACACACACACCGACAACACACACACACACAACACACACACACACCGACAACACACACACACACACACCGACAACACACACACACACACACTGACAACACACACACACACACCGACAACACACACACACACACACACCGACAACACACACACACATACACACCGACAACACACACACACACCGACAACACACACACACACACACACACACACCGACAACACACACACACACCGACAACACACACACACACACACCGACAACACACACACACACACCGACAACACACACACACACCGACAACACATAAACACACACACACCGACAACACACACACACACACAGACAACACACACACACACACACCGACAACACACACACACACACACCGACAACACACACACACCGACAACACACACACACACACACACACCAACAACACACACACACATACACCTACAAAAAACACACACACACACACACACTGACAACACACACACACACACACCGACAACACACACACACACACACCGACAACACACACACACACACACACACACACACACCGACAACACACACACACACCGACAACACACACACACACACACACCGACAACACACACACACACACCGAAAACACACACACACACACACCGACAACACACACACACACACACACCGACAACACACACACACACACACACTGACAACACACACACACACACACACACACCGACAACACACACACACACACAGACAACACACACACACACACACCGACAACACACACACACACACCGACAACACACACACACCGACAACACACACACACACACACACACCGACAACACACACACACACACACCGACAACACACACACACACACACACTGACAACACACACACACACACACCGACAACACACACACACACACACCGACAACTCACACACACACACACACACACACACACACACACCGACAACACACACACACACCGACAACACACACACACACACACCGACAACACACACACACACAACACACACACACACACACCAACAACACACACACACCGACAACACACACACACACACCGACAACACACACACACACACACCGACAACACACACACACACACCGACAACAGACACACACACACACACCGACAACACACACACACAAACAACACACACACACAACACACACACACACACACCGACAACACACACACACACACACACACCGACAACACACACACACACACACACACACACACACACACACACACACACCGACAACACACACACACACACATCGACAACACACACACACACACAAACACCAGCAACACACACACACACACAGACAACACACACACACACACACCCACAACACACACACACCGACAACACACACACACACACACCGACAACACACACACACACACACCGACAACACACACACACAGACACACTGACAACACACACACACACACACCGACAACACACACACACACCGACAACACACACACACACACACACACACACACACACCGACAACACACACACACACCGACAACACACACACACACACACACCGACAACACACACACACACACCGAAAACACACACACACACACACCGACAACACACACACACACACACACCGACAACACACACACACACACACACTGACAACACACACACACACACACACACACCGACAACACACACACACACACACCGACAACACACACACACACACCGACAACACACACACACACACAACACACACACACACACCGACAACACACACACACACACACACCGACAACACACACACACACACACACACACACACACACACACACACACACACACACCGACAACACACACACACATCGACAACACACACACACGCAAACACCAGCAACACACACACACACACCCGAAAACACACACACACACACACCCACAACACACACACACCGACAACACACACACACACACACCGACAACACACACACACACACACCGACAACACACACACACACACACACTGACAACACACACACACACACCGACAACACACACACACACACACCGACAACACACACACACACACACACACACACCGACAACACACACACACACACACACCGACAACACACACACACACACACCGACAACTCACACACACACACACACACCGACAACACACACACACACACACACACACACACACACACACACACACACACCGACAACACACACACACACACATCGACAACACACACACACACACAAACACCAGCAACACACACACACACACAGACAACACACACACACACACACCCACAACACACACACACCGACAACACACACACACACACACCGACAACACACACACACACACACCGACAACACACACACACAGACACACTGACAACACACACACACACACACCGACAACACACACACACACCGACAACACACACACACACACACACACACACACACACCGACAACACACACACACACCGACAACACACACACACACACACACCGACAACACACACACACACACCGAAAACACACACACACACACACCGACAACACACACACACACACACACCGACAACACACACACACACACACACTGACAACACACACACACACACACACACCGACAACACACACACACACACACCGACAACACACACACACACACCGACAACACACACACACACACAACACACACACACACACCGACAACACACACACACACACACCGACAACACACACACACACACACTGACAACACACACACACACACCGACAACACACACACACACACACACCGACAACACACACACACATACACACCGACAACACACACACACACCGACAACACACACACACACACACACACACACACACACACCGACAACACACACACACACCGACAACACACACACACACACACCGCCAACACACACACACACACCGCCAACACACACACACACACACCGACAACACATAAACACACACACACCGACAACACACACACACACACAGACAACACACACACACACACACCGACAACACACACACACACACACCGACAACACACACACACCGACAACACACACACACACACACACACCGACAACACACACACACACACACACCGACAACACACACACACACACACACTGACAACACACACACACACACACCGACAACACACACACACACACACCGACAACTCACACACACACACACACACACACACACACACACACCGACAACACACACACACACCGACAACACACACACACACACACCGACAACACACACACACACAACACACACACACACACACCAACAACAAACACACACCGACAACACACACACACACACCGACAACACACACACACACACACCGACAACACACACACACACACACCGACAACAGACACACACACACACCGACAACACACACACACACAAACACCACACACACACACAACATACACACACACACACCGACAACACACACACACACACACACACCGACAACACACACACACACACACCGACAACACACACACACACACACCGACAACACACACACACACACACCGACAACACACACACACACACACCGACAACACACACACACACACACCGACAACACACACACACACACACACCGACAACACACACACACCGACAACACACACACACACCGACAACACACACACACACCGACAACACACACACACACACACACCGACAACACACACACACACACACCGACAACACATAAACACACACACACCGACAACACACACACACACACACTGACAACACACACACACACACACCGACAACACACACACACACCGACAACACATAAACACATACACACACAGACAACACACACACACACACCGACAACACACACACACACACCGACAACACACCGACAACACACACACACACACACCGACAACACACACACACACACACCGACAACACACACACACACACCGCCAACACACACACACACACACCGACAACACACACACACACACACCGACAACACACACACACACACACACACCGACAACACACACACACACACCGACAACACACACACACACACACACCGACAACACACACACACACACCGACAACACACACACACACACAACACACACACACACACCGACAACACACACACACACACACACCGACAACACACACACACACACACACACACACACACACACACACACACACACACCGACAACACACACACACACACATCGACAACACACACACACACACAAACACCAGCAACACACACACACACACCGACAACACACACACACACACACCGACAACACACACACACCGACAACACACACACACACACACTCAGACAACACACACACCGACAACACACACACACACAACACACACACACACCGACAACACACACACACACACACCGACAACACACACACACACACACTGACAACACACACACACACACCGACAACACACACACACACACACCGACAACACACACACACATACACACCGACAACACACACACACACCGACAACACACACACACACACACACACACACCGACAACACACACACACACCGACAACACACACACACACACACCGACAACACACACACACACACCGACAACACACACACACACACACCGACAACACATAAACACACACACACCGACAACACACACACACACACAGACAACACACACACACACACACCGACAACACACACACACACACACCGACAACACACACACACCGACAACACACACACACACACACACACCAACAACACACACACACATACACCGACAAAAAACACACACACACACACACACTGACAACACACACACACACACACCGACAACACACACACACACACACCGACAACACACACACACACACCACACACACACACACCGACAACACACACACACACCGACAACACACACACACACACACACCGACAACACACACACACACACCGAAAACACACACACACACACACCGACAACACACACACACACACACACCGACAACACACACACACACACACACTGACAACACACACACACACACACACACACCGACAACACACACACACACACAGACAACACACACACACACACACCGACAACACACACACACACACCGACAACACACACACACACGACAACACACACACACACACACACACCGACAACACACACACACACACACCGACAACACACACACACACACACACTGACAACACACACACACACACACCGACAACACACACACACACACACCGACAACACACACACACACACACACACACACACACACACACCGACAACACACACACACACCGACAACACACACACACACACACCGACAACACACACACACACAACACACACACACACACACCAACAACACACACACACCGACAACACACACACACACACCGACAACACACACACACACACACCGACAACACACACACACACACCGACAACAGACACACACACACACACCGACAACACACACACACACACACACACCGACAACACACACACACACACACACACACACACACACACACACACACACCGACAACACACACACACACACACCGACAACACACACACACACACAAACACCAGCAACACACACACACACACACGACAACACACACACACACACACCCACAACACACACACACCGACAACACACACACACACACACCGACAACACACACACACACACACCGACAACACACACACACAGACACACTGACAACACACACACACACACACCGACAACACACACACACACCGACAACACACACACACACACACACACACACACACACCGACAACACACACACACACCGACAACACACACACACACACACACCGACAACACACACACACACACCGAAAACACACACACACACACACCGACAACACACACACACACACACACCGACAACACACACACACACACACACTGACAACACACACACACACACACACACACCGACAACACACACACACACACACCGACAACACACACACACACACCGACAACACACACACACACACACACACACACACACACACCGACAACACACACACACACACACACCGACAACACACACACACACACACCACACACACACACACACACACACACACACACACCGACAACACACACACACATCGACAACACACACACACGCAAACACCGACAACACACACACACACACCCGAAAACACACACACACACACACACCACAACACACACACACCGACAACACACACACACACACACCGACAACACACACACACACACACCGACAACACACACACACACACACACTGACAACACACACACACACACCGACAACACACACACACACACACCGACAACACACACACACACACACACACACACCGACAACACACACACACACACACACCGACAACACACACACACACACACCGACAACACACACACACACACACACACACACACACACCGACAACACACACACACACCGACAACACACACACACACACACCGACAACACACACACACACACACACACACACACACACACCACACACACACACACACACCGACAACACACACACACACACCGACAACACACACACACACACACCGACAACACACACACACACACCGACAACAGACACACACACACACACCGACAACACACACACACACAACAACACACACACACACACACACACACACACACACACCGACAACACACACACACACCACACACCGACAACACACACACACACACACACACACACACACACACACACACCGACAACACACACACACACACACGACAACACACACACACACACAACACCAGCAACACACACACACACACAGACAACACACACACACACAAACCCACAACACACACACACCGACAACACACACACACACACACCGACAACACACACACACACACACCGACAACACACACACACAGACACACCGACAACACACACACACACACCGACAACACACACACACACCGACAACACACACACACACACACACACACACACACACACACCGACAACACACACACACACCGACAACACACACACACACACACCGACAACACACACACACACACCGACAACACACACACACACACACCGACAACACACAAACACACACACACCGACAACACACACACACACACCGACAACACACACACACACACACCGACAACACACACACACACACACCGACAACACACACACACACGACAACACACACACACACACACACACACACACCGACAACACACACACACACCGACAACACACACACACACACACACACGACACACACACACACACACCGACAACACACACACACACACACCGACAACACACACACACACACGACACACACACACACACACCGACAACACACACACACACACGACAACACACACACACACCGACAACACACACACACGACAACACACACACACACACACCGACAACACACACACACACACACACCGACAACACACACACACACACCGACAACACACACACACACCGACAACACACACACACACACCGACAACACACACACACACACCGACAACACACACACACACACGACAACACACACACACACACACCGACAACACACACACACACACACACACACCGACAACACACACACACACACACCGACACACACACACACACACACACACCGACAACACACACACACACACACCGACAACACACACACACACACACCGACAACACACACACACACACCGACAACACACACACACACACACACACACACACACACACCGACAACACACACACACACACACACCGACAACACACACACACACACACACACACACACACACACACACACACACAACACACACACACACACACACACACCGACAACACACACACACACACCGACAACACACACACACACACACACACGACAACACACACACACACACACCACACACACACACACACACCGACAACACACACACACCACACCGACAACACACACACACACACCGACAACACACACACACACACACCGACAACACACACACACACACACCGACAACACACACACACACACACACGACAACACACACACACACACACACACACACACCGACAACACACACACACACACACACACACACACACACACACCGACAACACACACACACACACACACACACACACACACACACACACACACACACACACACACACCGACACACACACACACACACCGACAACACACACACACACACACCGACAACACACACACACACACACCGACAACACACACACACACACACCGACAACACACACACACACACACACCGACAACACACACACACACCGACAACACACACACACACACACACACACACACACACACACACACACACACACACACACACACGACACACACACACACACACCGACAACACACACACACACACCGACAACACACACACACACACACCGACAACACACACACACACACACACGACAACACACACACACACACACCGACAACACACACACACACACACCGACAACACACACACACACACACACCGACAACACACACACACCGACAACACACACACACACACACCGACAACACACACACACACCGACAACACACACACACACACACACCGACAACACACACACACACACACCGACAACACACACACACACACACCGACAACACACACACACACACACGACAACACACACACACACCGACAACACACACACACACACCGACAACACACACACACACACACACGACACACACACACACACACGACAACACACACACACACCGACAACACACACACACACACACCGACAACACACACACACACACACCGACAACACACACACACACACCGACAACACACACACACACACACCGACAACACAAACACACACACACACCGACAACACACACACACACACACCGACAACACAACACACACACACACCGACAACACACACACACACACACCGACAACACACACACACACACCGACAACACACCGACAACACACACACACACACACCGACAACACACACACACACACCGACAACACACACACACACACACACCGACAACACACACACACACACACCGACAACACACACACACACACCGACAACACACACACACACACCGACAACACACACACACACACCGACAACACACACACACACACACACGACAACACACACACACACACACACACACACACACACACACACACACACCGACAACACACACACACACACCGACAACACACACACACACACACAACACACACACACACACACACACACACACACACCGACAACACACACACACACACACACCGACAACACACACACACACACGACAACACACACACACACACGACACACACACACACACACACACACACACACACACACCGACACACACACACACACACCGACAACACACACACACACACCGACAACACACACACACACACCGACAACACACACACACACACCGACAACACACAACACACACACACCGACAACACACACACACACACACGACAACACACACACACACACACCGACAACACACACACACACACACCGACAACACACACACACACCGACAACACACACACACACACACACACAACACACACACACACACACCGACAACACACACACACACACACACGACAACACACACACACACACACACCGACAACACACACACACACACACCGACAACACACACACACACACACACACACACACACACGACACACACACACACACACCGACAACACACACACACACACACACCGACAACACACACACACACACACCGACAACACACACACACACACACCGACACACACACACACACACACACACACACCGACACACACACACACACACACCGACAACACACACACACACACACCGACAACACACACACACACACACCGACAACACACACACACACACACACACGACACACACACACACACCGACAACACACACACACACACACCGACAACACACACACACACCGACAACACACACACACACACACACCGACAACACACACACACACACACCGACAACACAACACACACACACACCGACAACACACACACACACACACCGACAACACACACACACACACCGACACACACACACACACACACCGACAACACACACACACACACACACACCGACAACACACACACACACCGACAACACACACACAACACCGACAACACACACACACACACCGACAACACACACACACACACACCGACAACACACACACACACACCGACAACACACACACACACACCGACAACACACACACACACACACCGACAACACACACACACACACACCGACAACACAACACACACACACACCGACAACACACACACACACACACCGACAACACACACACACACACCGACAACACACGACACACACACACACACACACACCGACAACACACACACACACACCGACAACACACACACACACACACACCGACAACACACACACACACACACCGACAACACACACACACACACACCGACAACACACACACACACACCGACAACACACACACACACACCGACAACACACACACACACACACACCGACAACACACACACACACACACACACACACACACACACACACACACACACACACACACACACACACACACCGACAACACACACACACACACACACCGACAACACACACACACACAACAACACACACACACACACACACACACACACACCGACAACACACACACACACACCACACCGACAACACACACACACACACACCGACAACACACACACACACACACCGACAACACACACACACACACCGACAACACACACACACACACACCGACAACACACACACACACACCGACAACACACACACACCGACAACACACACACACACACCGACAACACACACACACACACACACCGACAACACACACACACACACCGACAACACACACACACACACACCGACAACACACACACACACACACCGACAACACACACACACACACACCGACAACACACACACACACACACCGACAACACACACACACACACACACCGACACACACACACACACACACCGACAACACACACACACACACACCGACAACACACACACACACACACCGACAACACACACACACACACCGACAACACACACACACACACACCGACAACACACACACACACACACACCGACAACACACACACACCGACAACACACACACACACACACCGACAACACACACACACACACACCGACAACACACACACACACACACACCGACAACACACACACACACACACCGACAACACAACACACACACACACCGACAACACACACACACACACACCGACAACACACACACACACACCGACAACACACACACACACACACACACCGACACACACACACACACACCGACAACACACACACACACACACGACCACACACACACACACACACACACCGACAACACACACACACACCGACAACACACACACACACCGACAACACACACACACACACCGACAACACACACACACACACACACCGACAACACACACACACACACCGACAACACACACACACACACACCGACAACACATAACACACACACACACCGACAACACACACACACACACACCGACAACACATAACACACACACACACCGACAACACACACACACACACCGACAACACACACACACACACCGACAACACACCGACAACACACACACACACACACCGACAACACACACACACCGACACACACACACACACACACACACACCGACAACACACACACACACACACCGACAACACACACACACACACACCGACAACACACACACACACACCGACAACACACACACACACACCGACAACACACACACACACACACACGACAACACACACACACACACACACACACACACACACACACACACACACACACACACCGACAACACACACACACACACCGACAACACACACACACACAACAACACACACACACACAACACACACACACACACACCGACAACACACACACACACACACCGACAACACACACACACACACACCGACAACACACACACACACACCGACAACACACACACACACACGACACACACACACACACACCGACAACACACACACACACACACACCGACAACACACACACACACACACACACACACACACACCGACAACACACACACACACACACGACAACACACACACACACACACACCACAACACACACACACACACCGACAACACACACACACACACACCGACAACACACACACACCACACACACACACACACACACACACACCGACAACACACACACACACACACCGACAACACACACACACACACACCGACAACACACACACACACACACCGACAACACACACACACACACACCGACAACACACACACACACACACACACACACGACAACACACACACACACACACACCGACAACACACACACCACAACACACACACACACACACACACACACACAACACACACACCGACAACACACACACACACACACACACACACACACACCGACAACACACACACACACACACCGACAACACACACACACCGACAACACACACACACACCGACAACACACACACACACACACCGACAACACACACACACACACACGACAACACACACACACACACCGACAACACACACACACACACACCGACAACACACACACACAACACACCGACAACACACACACACACACCGACAACACACACACACACACACGACACACACACACACACACCGACAACACACACACACACCGACAACACACACACACACACACCGACAACACACACACACACACCGACAACACACACACACACACACCGACAACACACACACACACACACACACACACACACACACAACACACACACACACACACCGACAACACACACACACACACACCGACAACACACACACACACACACCGACAACACACACACACACACACCGACAACACACACACACACACACCGACAACACACACACACCGACAACACACACACACACACCGACAACACACACACACACCGACAACACACACACACACACACCGACAACACACACACACACACACACCGACAACACACACACACACACACCGACAACACACACACACACACACCGACAACACACACACACACACCGACAACACACACACACACACACACGACACACACACACACACACCGACAACACACACACACACACACACACACACACACACACACACACACACACACACACACACACACACACACACACACCGACACACACACACACACACACACCGACAACACACACACACACACACGACAACACACACACACACACACGACAACACACACACACACACCGACAACACACACACACACACACCGACAACACACACACACACACACCGACAACACACACACACACACACGACAACACACACACACACACACCGACAACACACACACACACACACCGACAACACACACACACACACACACACACACACACACACACACACACACACCGACACACACACACACACACCGACAACACACACACACACACACCGACAACACACACACACACACACCACACACACACACACACACACCGACAACACACACACACACACACCGACAACACACACACACACACACACACACACACACACACACACACACACACCGACAACACACACACACACACACCGACAACACACACACACACACACCGACAACACACACACACACACACCGACAACACACACACACACACCGACAACACACACACACACACACACACACACACACACACACACACACCGACAACACACACACACACACACCGACAACACACACACACACACACCGACAACACACACACACACACCGACAACACACACACACACACACACGACACACACACACACACACACACACACACACGACACACACACACACACACCGACACCACACACACACACACACACCGACAACACACACACACACACACGACAACACACACACACACACCGACAACACACACACACACACCGACAACACACACACACACACCGACAACACACACACACACACACACACGACACACACACACACACACCGACAACACACACACACACACACCGACACACACACACACACACACCGACAACACACACACACACACACCGACAACACACACACACACACACCGACACACACACACACACACCACACACACCGACAACACACACACACACACCGACAACACACACACACACACACCGACAACACACACACACACACCGACAACACACACACACACACACCGACAACACACACACACACACACCGACAACACACACACACACACACGACAACACACACACACACACACCGACAACACACACACACACACCGACAACACACACACACACACACACGACACACACACACACCGACAACACACACACACACCGACACACACACACACACACACCGACAACACACACACACACACACCGACAACACACACACACACACACCGACAACACACACACACACACACCGACAACACACACACACACACACGACACACACACACACACACACCGACAACACACACACACACCGACAACACACACACACACACACCGACAACACACACACACACACACCGACAACACACACACACACACCGACACACACCACACACACACACACACACACACCGACAACACACACACACACACCGACAACACACACACACACACCGACAACACACACACACACACACCGACAACACACACACACACACACACACAACACACACACACACCGACAACACACACACACACACCGACAACACACACACACACACCACACGACAACACACACACACACACACCGACAACACACACACACACACACCGACAACACACACACACACACACCGACAACACACACACACACACACCGACAACACACACACACACACACCGACAACACACACACACACACACACACACACACACACACCGACAACACACACACACACACACACGACAACACACACACACACACACACACACACACACACACACACACACACACCGACAACACACACACACACACACCGACAACACACACACACACACCGACAACACACACACACACACCGACAACACACACACACACACACCGACAACACACACACACACACCGACACACACACACACACACACCGACAACACACACACACACACCGACAACACACACACACACACACCGACAACACACACACACACACACCGACAACACACACACACACACCGACAACACACACACACACACACACACACACACACACACACACACACACACCGACAACACACACACACACACACACACACACACACACACACACACCGACAACACACACACACACACACACACACACACACACACACACACACACACCGACAACACACACACACACACACCGACAACACACACACACACACACCGACAACACACACACACACACACCGACACACACACACACACACACCGACAACACACACACACACACCGACAACACACACACACACACACCGACAACACACACACACACACACACACACACACACACACACACACACACACACACACACACACACACACACACACCGACAACACACACACACACACACCGACAACACACACACACACACACACACACACACACACACACACACACACACACACACCGACAACACACACACACACCGACAACACACACACACACACACCGACAACACACACACACACACACCGACAACACACACACACACACACACGACAACACACACACACACACACACCGACAACACACACACACACACACACACCGACAACACACACACACACACCGACAACACACACACACACACACCGACAACACACACACACACACCGACAACACACACACACACACACCGACAACACACACACACACACCGACAACACACACACACGACAACACACACACACACACACCGACAACACACACACACACACACCACACACACACACACACACACACACGACACACACACACACACACACACCGACAACACACACACACACACACCGACAACACACACACACACACACCGACAACACACACACACACACACCGACAACACACACACACACACCGACAACACACACACACACACCGACAACACACACACACACACACACGACAACACACACACACACACGACACACACACACACACACACCGACACACACACACACACACACCGACAACACACACACACACACACGACAACACACACACACACACCGACAACACACACACACACACACCGACAACACACACACACACACCGACAACACACACACACACACACGACAACACACACACACACACACCGACAACACACACACACACACACACACACACACACACACACACACACCGACAACACACACACACACACACGACACACACACACACACACACACACACACCGACAACACACACACACACACCGACAACACACACACACACACCGACAACACACACACACACACACCGACAACACACACACACACACACCGACAACACACACACACACACCGACACACACACACACACACACCGACAACACACACACACACACACCGACAACACACACACACACACACACACACACACACACACACACACACACACACGACACACACACACACACACACCGACAACACACACACACACACACCGACAACACACACACACACACGACAACACACACACACACACGACAACACACACACACACACACCGACAACACACACACACACACACACCGACAACACACACACACACACCGACAACACACACACACACACACACACACACACACACCGACACACACACACACACACCGACAACACACACACACACACACACACACACACACACACACACACACACCGACAACACACACACACACACCGACAACACACACACACACACACCGACAACACACACACACACACCGACAACACACACACACACACACCGACACACACACACACACCGACAACACACACACACACACACCGACAACACACACACACACACACCGACAACACACACACACACACACCGACAACACACACACACACACACCGACAACACACACACACACACACACCACACACACACACACACACACCGACAACACACACACACACACACCGACAACACACACACACACACACACACACACACACACACACACACACCGACAACACACACACACACACACACACACACACACACACACACACACCGACAACACACACACACACACCGACAACACACACACACACACACCGACAACACACACACACACACACACACACACACACACACACACCGACACACACACACACACACACACACACACACACACCGACAACACACACACACACACACCGACAACACACACACACACACACACCACACACACACACACACACCACACACACACACACACACACACCGACAACACACACACACACACACACCGACAACACACACACACACACCGACAACACACACACACACACACGACAACACACACACACACACACCGACAACACACACACACACACCGACAACACACACACACACACACCGACAACACACACACACACACACCGACAACACACACACACACACACCGACACACACACACACACACACCGACAACACACACACACACACACGACAACACACACACACACACACCGACAACACACACACACACACACCGACAACACACACACACACACACCGACACACACACACACACACACACACACACACACCGACAACACACACACACACACGACAACACACACACACACACACACCGACACACACACACACACACACCGACAACACACACACACACACACCGACAACACACACACACACACACACACACACACACACACACCGACAACACACACACACACACCGACAACACACACACACACACACACACACACACACACACACACACACACACACACACCGACAACACACACACACACACACACCGACAACACACACACACACACACCGACAACACACACACACACACACCGACAACACACACACACACACACCGACAACACACACACACACACACCGACAACACACACACACACACACACCGACAACACACACACACACACGACAACACACACACACACACACACACCGACAACACACACACACGACAACACACACACACACACACACACACACACCGACAACACACACACACACACACCGACAACACACACACACACACACACACACACACACACACACACACCGACAACACACACACACACACACGACAACACACACACACACACACACCGACAACACACACACACACACCGACAACACACACACACACACACCGACAACACACACACACACACGACACACACACACACACACCGACAACACACACACACACACCGACAACACACACACACACACCGACAACACACACACACACACACCGACAACACACACACACACACACCGACAACACACACACACACACACCGACACACACACACACACACACCGACAACACACACACACACACCGACAACACACACACACACACGACAACACACACACACACACCGACAACACACACACACACACGACAACACACACACACACACACCGACAACACACACACACACACACCGACAACACACACACACACACACCGACAACACACACACACACACACACACACACACACACACACACCGACAACACACACACACACACACAACACACACACACACACACACACACACACACACACACACACACCGACACACACACACACACACCGACAACACACACACACACACCGACAACACACACACACACACACCGACAACACACACACACACACCGACAACACACACACACACACACCGACAACACACACACACACACACACACCGACAACACACACACACACACACCGACAACACACACACACACACACCGACAACACACACACACACACACCGACAACACACACACACACACACCACAGACAACACACACACACACACACCGACAACACACACACACACACCGACAACACACACACACACACACACCGACACACACACACACACACACACCGACAACACACACACACACACACCGACAACACACACACACACACCGACAACACACACACACACACCGACAACACACACACACACACACACACACACACACACACACACACACACACACACACACACACACACACACACACACACACACACACCGACAACACACACACACACACACCGACAACACACACACACACACACCGACACACACACACACACACGACAACACACACACACACACCGACAACACACACACACACACACCGACAACACACACACACACACCGACAACACACACACACACACACACCGACAACACACACACACACACACACACACACACACACACACACACCGACAACACACACACACACACACGACAACACACACACACACACACCGACAACACACACACACACACCGACAACACACACACACACACACCGACAACACACACACACACACACCGACAACACACACACACACACACCGACAACACACACACACACACACCGACAACACACACACACACACACCGACAACACACACACACACCGACAACACACACACACACACACCGACAACACACACACACACACACCGACAACACACACACACACACACACCGACAACACACACACACACACACCGACAACACACACACACACACACCGACAACACACACACACACACCGACACACACACACACACACACCGACAACACACACACACACACCGACACACACACACACACACACACGACAACACACACACACACACACCGACAACACACACACACACACACACACACACACACACACACACACACACACACCGACAACACACACACACACACACACACACACACACACACACACACACGACACACACACACACACACACCGACAACACACACACACACACACACCGACAACACACACACACACACCGACAACACACACACACACACCGACAACACACACACACACACGACACACACACACACACACACACCGACACACACACACACACACACACCGACAACACACACACACACACACCGACACACACACACACACACACACACACACACACACACACACACACACACACACCGACAACACACACACACACACACCGACAACACACACACACACACCGACAACACAACACACACACACACCGACAACACACACACACACACCGACAACACACACACACACACACCGACAACACACACACACACACCGACAACACACACACACACACACCGACAACACACACACACACACCGACAACACACACACACACACACCGACAACACACACACACACACACCGACAACACACACACACACACACCGACAACACACACACACACACACCGACAACACACACACACACACACACACACACACACACACACACACGACAACACACACACACACACCGACAACACACACACACACACACCGACAACACACACACACACACACCGACAACACACACACACACACACCGACAACACACACACACACACACCGACAACACACACACACACACACCGACAACACACACACACACACACCGACAACACACACACACACACACCGACAACACACACACACACACCACACACACACACACACACACCGACAACACACACACACACACACCGACAACACACACACACACACCGACAACACACACACACACGACAACACACACACACACACACCGACAACACACACACACACACACCGACACACACACACACACACACCGACAACACACACACACACACCGACAACACACACACACACACACCGACAACACACACACACACACCGACAACACACACACACACACACACCGACAACACACACACACACACCGACAACACACACACACACACACCGACAACACACACACACACACACGACAACACACACACACACACACACACACACACACACACACCGACAACACACACACACACACACCGACAACACACACACACACACACCGACAACACACACACACACACACCGACAACACACACACACACACCGACAACACACACACACACACACACACACACACACACACACACACACACACACGACACACACACACACACACACCGACAACACACACACACACACACCGACAACACACACACACACACACACACACACACACACACACACACACACACACACCGACAACACACACACACACACACCGACAACACACACACACACACACCGACAACACACACACACACACCGACAACACACACACACACACACGACACACACACACACACACCGACAACACACACACACACACACACACACACACACACACACACACACACACACACACACACACACACACACACACCGACAACACACACACACACACACCGACAACACACACACACACACACCGACAACACACACACACACACACCGACAACACACACACACACACACGACACACACACACACACACCGACAACACACACACACACACACCGACAACACACACACACACACACCGACAACACACACACACACACACACCGACAACACACACACACACACACCGACAACACACACACACACACACCGACAACACACACACACACACACCGACAACACACACACACACACGACACACACACACACACACACCGACAACACACACACACACACCGACACACACACACACACACCGACAACACACACACACACACCGACACACACACACACACACCGACAACACACACACACACACACCGACAACACACACACACACACCGACAACACACACACACACACACCGACACACACACACACACACACCGACAACACACACACACACACGACAACACACACACACACACACCGACAACACACACACACACACACCGACAACACACACACACACACACCGACAACACACACACACACCGACAACACACACACACCGACAACACACACACACACACGACAACACACACACACACCGACAACACACACACACACACCGACAACACACACACACACACACGACAACACACACACACACACACCGACAACACACACACACACACACGACACACACACACACACACCGACAACACACACACACACACACCGACAACACACACACACACACACGACAACACACACACACACACACCGACAACACACACACACACACACCGACAACACACACACACACACACCGACAACACACACACACACCGACAACACACACACACACACGACACACACACACACACACCGACACACACACACACACACCGACAACACACACACACACACACCGACAACACACACACACACACACCGACAACACACACACACACACACCGACAACACACACACACACACCGACAACACACACACACACACACCGACAACACACACACACACACCGACAACACACACACACACACCACACACACACACACACACCGACACACACACACACACACCGACAACACACACACACACACACCGACAACACACACACACACACACCGACCACACACACACACACACACCGACAACACACACACACACACACGACACACACACACACACCGACAACACACACACACACACACCGACAACACACACACACACACACGACAACACACACACACACACACACCGACAACACACACACACACACACCGACAACACACACACACACACACCGACACACACACACACACACACACACACACACCGACAACACACACACACACACACACAACACACACACACACACCGACAACACACACACACACACACACACACACACACACGACAACACACACACACACACACACACACACACACACACCGACAACACACACACACACACACCGACAACACACACACACACACACGACACACACACACACACCGACAACACACACACACACACACCGACAACACACACACACACACACGACAACACACACACACACACACACACACACACACACACACACACACACACACCGACAACACACACACACACACACACACACACACACACACACACACCGACAACACACACACACACACACCGACAACACACACACACACACCGACACACACACACACACACACCGACAACACACACACACACACACGACAACACACACACACACACACACAACACACACACACACACACACACACACACACACACACACACACACACACACCGACAACACACACACACACACACACCACACACACACACACACACCGACAACACACACACACACACACACACACACACACACACACACCGACAACACACACACACACACACCCGACAACACACACACACACACACCGACAACACACACACACACACCGACAACACACACACACACACCGACAACACACACACACACACGACAACACACACACACACACACACCGACAACACACACACACACACACCGACAACACACACACACACACACCGACAACACACACACACACACACACACACACACACACACACCGACAACACACACACACACACCGACAACACACACACACACACACCACACACCGACAACACACACACACACACCGACACACACACACACACCGACAACACACACACACACACACGACACACACACACACACACACACCGACAACACACACACACACACACCGACAACACACACACACACACCGACAACACACACACACACACACACCGACACACACACACACACACACACCGACAACACACACACACACACACCGACAACACACACACACACACCGACAACACACACACACACACACACACCGACACACACACACACACACACCGACAACACACACACACACACCGACAACACACACACACACACACACACACACACACACACACACACACACCGACAACACACACACACACCGACAACACACACACACACACGACAACACACACACACACACACCGACAACACACACACACACACACACCGACAACACACACACACACACACCGACAACACACACACACACACACCGACAACACACACACACACACACCGACAACACACACACACACACACCGACAACACACACACACACACCGACAACACACACACACACACCGACAACACACACACACACACCGACAACACACACACACACACACCGACAACACACACACACACCGACAACACACACACACACACACACACACACACACACACACACACACACACACACACACACACCGACAACACACACACACACACCGACAACACACACACACACACCGACAACACACACACACACACCGACACACACACACACACACACCGACACACACACACACACACACCGACAACACACACACACACACCGACAACACACACACACACACACCGACAACACACACACACACACACCGACAACACACACACACACACCGACAACACACACACACACACACGACAACACACACACACACACACACACACACACACACACACACCGACAACACACACACACACACACCGACAACACACACACACACACCGACAACACACACACACACACCGACAACACACACACACCGACAACACACACACACACCGACAACACACACACACACACACCGACAACACACACACACACACACCGACAACACACACACACACACACCGACAACACACACACACACACCGACAACACACACACACACACACACGACACACACACACACACACACGACACACACACACACACACACCGACAACACACACACACACACACCGACAACACACACACACACCACAACACACACACACACACACCGACAACACACACACACACACACCGACAACACACACACACACACAACACACACACACACACACACACCGACAACACACACACACACACCGACAACACACACACACACACACCGACACACACACACACACCGACAACACACACACACACGACAACACACACACACACGACAACACACACACACACACACCGACAACACAACACACACACACCGACAACACACACACACACACACGACAACACACACACACACACACCGACACACACACACACACACACCGACAACACACACACACACACCGACAACACACACACACACACACCGACAACACACACACACACACACCGACAACACACACACACACACACCGACAACACACACACACACACACCGACACACACACACACACACACCGACAACACACACACACACACACCGACAACACACACACACACCACACACACACACACACACACACCGACAACACACACACACACACACCGACAACACACACACACACACCGACAACACACACACACACACACCGACACACACACACACACACACCGACAACACACACACACACACACCGACAACACACACACACACACACGACAACACACACACACACACCGACAACACACACACACACACACCGACAACACACACACACACCGACAACACACACACACACACCACAACACACACACACACACACCGACAACACACACACACACACACACACACACACACACACACACCGACAACACACACACACACACCGACAACACACACACACACACACACACACACACACACACACACACCGACAACACACACACACACACCGACAACACACACACACACACACACCGACAACACACACACACACACACCGACAACACACACACACACACACGACAACACACACACACACACCGACAACACACACACACACACCGACACACACACACACACGACACACACACACACACACGACAACACACACACACACACCGACACACACACACACACACACACCGACAACACACACACACACACACACGACACACACACACACACACACACCGACAACACACACACACACACCGACAACACACACACACACACCGACAACACACACACACACACACACGACAACACACACACACACACACACCGACACACACACACACACACACCGACAACACACACACACACACACCGACAACACACACACACACACCGACAACACACACACACACACACACACACACACACACACCGACAACACACACACACACACACCGACACACACACACACACACACCGACAACACACACACACACACCGACAACACACACACACACACACCGACACACACACACACACACCGACAACACACACACACACACGACAACACACACACACACACACCGACAACACACACACACACACACCGACAACACACACACACACACCGACAACACACACACACACACACGACAACACACACACACACACCGACAACACACACACACACACACCGACAACACACACACACACACACACAACAACACACACACACACCGACAACACACACACACACACACCGACAACACACACACACACACACGACAACACACACACACACACACCGACAACACACACACACACACCGACAACACACACACACACACACAACACACCGACACACACACACACACACACACACCGACAACACACACACACACACACCGACAACACACACACACACACACCGACAACACACACACACACACACACGACACACACACACACACACACACCGACAACACACACACACACACACCGACAACACACACACACACACCGACAACACACACACACAACGACAACACACACACACACACACCGACAACACACACACACACACACCGACAACACACACACACACACACGACACACACACACACACACACACCGACAACACACACACACACACACCGACAACACACACACACACACACACACACACACACACACACACACACACCGACAACACACACACACACACGACAACACACACACACACACCGACAACACACACACACACACCGACAACACACACACACACACACGACAACACACACACACACACCGACAACACACACACACACCGACAACACACACACACACACACCGACAACACACACACACACACACACACACACACACACACACACACCGACAACACACACACACACACACCGACAACACACACACACACACACCGACAACACACACACACACCGACAACACACACACACACACCGACAACACACACACACACACACGACAACACACACACACACACACCGACAACACACACACACACACACCGACACACACACACACACACACCGACAACACACACACACACACACACCGACAACACACACACACACACCGACAACACACACACACACACACACACGACAACACACACACACACACCGACAACACACACACACACCGACAACACACACACACACACACGACAACACACACACACACGACAACACACACACACACACACACGACAACACACACACACACACCGACAACACACACACACACACACCGACAACACACACACACACACACGACACACACACACACACACACCGACAACACACACACACACACACCGACAACACACACACACACACCGACAACACACACACACACACACCGACAACACACACACACACACACCGACACACACACACACACACACACACACACACACAACACACACACACACCGACACACACACACACACACACACCGACACACACACACACACACCGACACACACACACACACACACACACGACACACACACACCACACACACACACACACACCACACACACACACACACCGACAACACACACACACACACACCGACAACACACACACACACACGACAACACACACACACACACCGACACACACACACACACACACCGACAACACACACACACACACACGACAACACACACACACACACACAACACACACACACACACACACACACACACACACACACACACACACACACACCGACAACACACACACACACCGACAACACACACACACACACACCGACAACACACACACACACACCGACAACACACACACACACACACCGACAACACACACACACACACACCGACACACACACACACACGACAACACACACACACACCGACACACACACACACACACCGACACACACACACACACACCGACAACACACACACACACACCGACAACACACACACACACACACCGACAACACACACACACACACACACACACACACACACACACACACCGACAACACACACACACACCGACAACACACACACACACACCGACAACACACACACACACCGACAACACACACACACACACACACACACACACACACACACCGACACACACACACACACCGACAACACACACACACACACACCGACAACACACACACACACACACGACACACACACACCGACAACACACACACACACACACCGACAACACACACACACACACCGACAACACACACACACACACACCGACAACACACACACACACACCGACCACACACACACACACACCGACAACACACACACACACACACCGACAACACACACACACACACACCGACAACACACACACACACACCGACAACACACACACACACACCGACAACACACACACACACACACACACGACAACACACACACACCGACAACACACACACACACACCGACAACACAACACACACACACCGACAACACACACACACACACACCGACAACACACACACACACACCGACAACCACACACACACACACACCGACAACACACACACACACACCGACAACACACACACACACACACCGACAACACACACACACACCGACAACACACACACACACACCGACAACACACACACACACACCGACACACACACACACACCGACAACACACACACACACCGACAACACACACACACACACCGACAACACACACACACCACACCGACAACACACACACACACACCGACAACACACACACACACACACCGACAACACACACACACACCGACAACACACACACACACACACCGACAACACACACACACACACCGACAACACACACACACACACACACAACACACACACACACACACACACACACACACGACAACACACACACACACACCGACAACACACACACACACACACGACAACACACACACACACACACCGACAACACACACACACACACCGACAACACACACACACACACACGACAACACACACACACACACCGACAACACACACACACACACACACGACAACACACACACACACCGACACACACACACACACACACACACACACACGACAACACACACACACACACACACGACACACACACACACACACACACCGACAACACACACACACACACCGACAACACACACACACACACACCGACAACACACACACACACACCGACACACACACACACACACACCGACAACACACACACACACACCGACAACACACACACACACACACACGACAACACACACACACACACACCGACAACACACACACACACACACCGACAACACACACACACACACACGACAACACACACACACACACACACACGACAACACACACACACACACACCGACAACACACACACACACACACGACAACACACACACACACACGACACACACACACACACACCGACAACACACACACACACACCGACAACACACACACACACACACACCGACAACACACACACACACACACGACAACACACACACACACACACACACCGACAACACACACACACACACACCGACAACACACACACACACACGACAACACACACACACACACACACCGACACACACACACACACACACCGACAACACACACACACACACGACACACACACACACACACACGACACACACACACACACACACACCGACAACACACACACACACACACGACAACACACACACACACACACACACACACACACACACACACAACACACACACACACACACCGACAACACACACACACCACACCGACAACACACACACACACACACCGACACACACACACACACACCGACAACACACACACACACACCGACAACACACACACACACACCACACACACACACACACACACCGACAACACACACACACACACCGACAACACACACACACACACGACAACACACACACACACACACCGACAACACACACACACACACCCGACAACACACACACACACACACCGACAACACACACACACACCGACAACACACACACACACACGACACACACACACACACACCGACAACACACACACACACACACACACCGACAACACACACACACACACACCGACAACGACAACACACACACACACCGACAACACACACACACACACACCGACAACACACACACACACACACCGACAACACACACACACACACACACACACACACACACACACACACACCACACACACACACCGACAACACACACACACACACACACCGACAACACACACACACACACACGACACACACACACACACACACACACACACCGACAACACACACACACACACCGACAACACACACACACACACACCGACAACACACACACACACACACAACACACACACACACACCGACAACACACACACACACACCGACAACACACACACACACACACCGACAACACACACACACACACCGACAACACACACACACACACACACCGACAACACACACACACACACCGACAACACACACACACACACACGACAACACACACACACACACGACAACACACACACACCGACAACACACACACACACACACACCGACAACACACACACACACACCGACAACACACACACACACACCGACAACACACACACACACACACACCGACAACACACACACACACACCGACAACACACACACACACACGACAACACACACACACACACACCGACAACACACACACACACACCGACAACACACACACACACACCGACAACACACACACACACACCGACAACACACACACACACACCGACAACACACACACACACACACACCGACAACACACACGACACACACCGACACACACACACACACACACGACACACACACACACACACCGACAACACACACACACACACACCGACAACACACACACACACACACCGACAACACACACACACACCGACAACACACACACACACCGACAACACACACACACACACACACCGACACACACACACACACACACACACACACACACACACACACCGACAACACACACACACACACACCGACAACACACACACACACACGACAACACACACACACACACACGACAACACACACACACACACACACACACACACACACCGACAACACACACACACACACCGACAACACACACACACACACACACGACAACACACACACACACACGACAACACACACACACACACACACGACACACACACACACACACACACACACACACACCGACAACACACACACACACACACGACAACACACACACACACACACACCGACAACACACACACACACACACACCGACAACACACACACACACACACGACAACACACACACACACACCGACACACACACACACACACACCGACAACACACACACACACACACCGACACACACACACACACACACCGACAACACACACACACACACACGACACACACACACACACACACACCGACAACACACACACACACACACACACGACACACACACACACACACACACCGACAACACACACACACACACACCACACACACACACACACACACACCGACAACACACACACACACACCGACAACACACACACACACGACAACACACACACACACACACACCGACAACACACACACACACACACACACACACACACACACACACACACACACACACACGACACACACACACACACACACCGACAACACACACACACACACCGACAACACACACACACACACACACACACACACACACACACACACACACCGACAACACACACACACACACCGACAACACACACACACACACACACACACACACACACGACAACACAACACACACACACACCGACAACACACACACACACACCGACAACACACACACACACACCGACAACACACACACACACACCGACACACACACACACACACACACACACACACACAACACCGACACACACACACACACACCGACACACACACACACACACACACCGACAACACACACACACACACACACGACACACACACACACACACCGACAACACACACACACACACACCGACAACACACACACACACACACACACACACACACACACACACACACACACACACACACACACACACCGACACACACACACACACACACACACGACAACACACACACACACACCGACACACACACACACACACACCGACAACACACACACACACACCGACAACACACACACACACACGACACACACACACACACACACACCGACAACACACACACACACACGACACACACACACACACACCGACAACACACACACACACACACACACGACAACACACACACACACACCGACACACACACACACACACACACCGACAACACACACACACACACACACCGACAACACACACACACACACACGACAACACACACACACACACACCGACAACACACACACACACACACCGACAACACACACACACACACACGACAACACACACACACACACACACCGACAACACACACACACACACACCGACAACACACACACACACACCGACAACACACACACACACACACGACAACACACACACACACACACACGACAACACACACACACACACGACAACACACACACACACACACACACACACACACACACACACACCGACACACACACACACACACACACACACCGACAACACACACACACACACCGACAACACACACACACACACACCACACACACACACACACACCGACAACACACACACACACACCGACAACACACACACACACACCGACAACACACACACACACACCGACAACACACACACACACACACCGACAACACACACACACACACACCGACAACACACACACACACACACACACACACACACACACACACACACACACACACACACACACACACACACACACACACACACACACCGACAACACACACACACACACACACACACACACACACACACACCGACAACACACACACACACACACCGACAACACACACACACACACCGACAACACACACACACACACACCGACAACACACACACACACACACCGACACACACACACACACACCGACAACACACACACACACACACCGACAACACACACACACACACACGACAACACACACACACACACACCGACACACACACACACACACACACACGACACACACACACACACACACACACCGACAACACACACACACACACCGACAACACACACACACACACACCGACAACACACACACACACACCGACAACACACACACACACACACCGACAACACACACACACACACACCGACAACACACACACACACACACACCACACACACACACACACACACCGACAACACACACACACACACCGACAACACACACACACACACACCGACAACACACACACACACACACCGACAACACACACACACACACACCGACAACACACACACACACACACACCGACAACACACACACACACACCGACAACACACACACACACACACACACACACACACACACACCGACAACACACACACACACACGACAACACACACACACACACACACGACACACACACACACACACACACCGACAACACACACACACACACCGACAACACACACACACACACACCGACAACACACACACACACACCGACAACACACACACACACACACCGACAACACACACACACACACACCGACACACACACACACACACACCGACAACACACACACACACACCGACAACACACACACACACACACGACAACACACACACACACACACACACACACACACACACACACACCGACAACACACACACACACACACACCGACAACACACACACACACACACACACACACACACACACACACACCGACACACACACACACACACCGACACACACACACACACACACCGACAACACACACACACACACACACACACACACACACACACAACACACACACACACACACACACACACACACACACACACACACACACACACACACACACACACACACCGACAACACACACACACACACACCGACAACACACACACACACACCGACAACACACACACACACACCGACACACACACACACACACACACACCGACAACACACACACACACACCGACAACACACACACACACACACACCGACAACACACACACACACACACACACACACACACACACACACACACCGACAACACACACACACACACCGACACACACACACACACACACCGACAACACACACACACACACACCGACAACACACACACACACACCGACAACACACACACACACACACACCGACAACACACACACACACACACCGACAACACACACACACACACACACACACACACACACACACACACCGACAACACACACACACACACACACCGACAACACACACACACACACACCGACAACACACACACACACACACCGACAACACACACACACACACACCGACAACACACACACACACACACCGACAACACACACACACACACACACACCGACAACACACACACACACACACCGACAACACACACACACACACACGACACACACACACACACACACACACACACACACACACACACACACACACACCGACAACACACACACACACACACCGACAACACACACACACACACACCGACAACACACACACACACACACCGACAACACACACACACACACACCGACAACACACACACACACACACGACAACACACACACACACACACACACACACACACACACCGACACACACACACACACACACCGACAACACACACACACACACACCGACAACACACACACACACACCGACAACACACACACACACACGACACACACACACACACACACACACACACCGACAACACACACACACACGACACACACACACACACACACACACCGACAACACACACACACACACCGACAACACACACACACACACCGACAACACACACACACACACACCGACAACACACACACACACACACGACAACACACACACACACACGACACACACACACACACACACACACACACACACACACACACACACACCGACAACACACACACACACACACCGACAACACACACACACACACACACACACACACACGACAACACACACACACACACCGACAACACACACACACACACCGACAACACACACACACACACACCGACAACACACACACACACACACCGACAACACACACACACACACACCGACAACACACACACACACACACCGACAACACACACACACACACCGACAACACACACACACACACACCGACAACACACACACACACACACACGACAACACACACACACACACCGACAACACACACACACACACACGACACACACACACACACACACACACACACACACACACCGACAACACACACACACACACACACGACAACACACACACACACACACCGACAACACACACACACACACACACGACAACACACACACACACACACACGACAACACACACACACACACCGACAACACACACACACACACCGACAACACACACACACACACACACGACACACACACACACACACACCGACACACACACACACACACACACACGACAACACACACACACACACACCGACAACACACACACACACACCGACAACACACACACACACACCGACAACACACACACACACACACCGACAACACACACACACACACACACACACACACACACACACACACACCGACACACACACACACACACCGACAACACACACACACACACACCGACAACACACACACACACACACCGACAACACACACACACACACCGACAACACACACACACACACCGACAACACACACACACACACACCGACAACACACACACACACACACCGACAACACACACACACACACACCGACAACACACACACACACACACACACACACACACACACACACACACCGACAACACACACACACACACACGACACACACACACACACACACACCGACAACACACACACACACACACCGACAACACACACACACACACACACGACAACACACACACACACACACCGACAACACACACACACACACACGACACACACACACACACGACAACACACACACACACACCGACAACACACACACACACACACCGACAACACACACACACACACACCGACAACACACACACACACACACCGACAACACACACACACACACACCGACAACACACACACACACGACAACACACACACACACACACACACACACACACACACACCGACAACACACACACACACACACACAGACACACACACACACACACACCGACAACACACACACACACACGACAACACACACACACACACACACACGACACACACACACACACACACACACACACACACACACACCGACAACACACACACACACACCGACAACACACACACACACACACACACACACACACACACACACACACACACCGACAACACACACACACACACACCGACAACACACACACACACACACGACACACACACACACACACCGACAACACACACACACACACACGACAACACACACACACACACACGACACACACACACACACAACACACACACACACACACACCGACAACACACACACACACACACCGACAACACACACACACACACACCGACAACACACACACACACACACCGACAACACACACACACACACACCGACAACACACACACACACACACACACACACACACACACACCGACAACACACACACACACACACCGACAACACACACACACACACACCGACAACACACACACACACACACCGACAACACACACACACACACACACACGACACACACACACACACACACACACACCGACAACACACACACACACACACGACACACACACACACACACCGACAACACACACACACACACACACCGACAACACACACACACACACACACACACACACACACACACACACCGACAACACACACACACACACACCGACAACACACACACACACACACCGACAACACACACACACACACCGACAACACACACACACACACACCGACAACACACACACACACACACCGACAACACACACACACACACCGACAACACACACACACACACACACACACACACACACCGACAACACACACACACACACCGACAACACACACACACACACCGACAACACACACACACACACACCGACACACACACACACACACCGACAACACACACACACACACCGACAACACACACACACACACACACACACACACACACACACACACCGACAACACACACACACACACACACCGACAACACACACACACACACCGACAACACACACACACACACACGACAACACACACACACACACACCGACAACACACACACACACACACGACAACACACACACACACACACCGACAACACACACACACACACCGACAACACACACACACACACCGACAACACACACACACACACCGACAACACACACACACACACACGACAACACACACACACACACCGACAACACACACACACACACACGACAACACACACACACACACACCGACAACACACACACACACACACCGACACACACACACACACACACACCGACAACACACACACACACACCGACAACACACACACACACACACACACGACAACACACACACACACACACCGACACACACACACACACACACCGACAACACACACACACACACCGACAACACACACACACACACACCGACAACACACACACACACACACACCGACAACACACACACACACACACCGACAACACACACACACACACCGACAACACACACACACACACACCGACAACACACACACACACACACACACACACACACACACACACACACCGACACACACACACACACACACGACAACACACACACACACACACACACCGACAACACACACACACACACCGACAACACACACACACACACACCGACAACACACACACACACACACCGACAACACACACACACACACCGACAACACACACACACACACCGACAACACACACACACACACACGACAACACACACACACACACACACACACACACACACACACACACACACACACACACACCGACAACACACACACACACACCGACAACACACACACACACACACCGACAACACACACACACACACCGACAACACACACACACACACACGACAACACACACACACACACCGACAACACACACACACACACCGACAACACACACACACACACACCGACAACACACACACACACACACCGACAACACACACACACACACACCGACAACACACACACACACACACACACACACACGACAACACACACACACACACACACCGACAACACACACACACACACACGACAACACACACACACACACACACACACACACACACACCGACAACACACACACACACACCGACAACACACACACACACACACCGACAACACACACACACACACACACCGACAACACACACACACACACACCGACAACACACACACACACACACCGACAACACACACACACACACACCGACAACACACACACACACACACCGACAACACACACACACACACACACACACACACACACACACACACACCGACAACACACACACACACACACCGACAACACACACACACACACACCGACACACACACACACACACACACACACCGACAACACACACACACACACCGACAACACACACACACACACACGACAACACACACACACACACACCGACACACACACACACACACACACCGACAACACACACACACACACCGACAACACACACACACACACACCGACAACACACACACACACACACACGACAACACACACACACACGACAACACACACACACACACACACCGACAACACACACACACACACCGACAACACACACACACACACGACAACACACACACACACACCGACACACACACACACACACACCGACAACACACACACACACACACCGACAACACACACACACACACACCGACAACACACACACACACACACACGACACACACACACACACACACACACACACACACACACACACACACACACACACACACACACCGACAACACACACACACACACCGACAACACACACACACACACACCGACAACACACACACACACACCGACAACACACACACACACACACCGACAACACACACACACACACACGACACACACACACACACACACACCGACAACACACACACACACACACACACACACACACACACACACACACGACAACACACACACACACACACACACACACACACACACACACACACACCGACAACACACACACACACACCGACACACACACACACACACCGACAACACACACACACACACGACAACACACACACACACACACACACACACACACACACACACACACCGACAACACACACACACACACACACACACACACACACACACACACCGACAACACACACACACACACCGACAACACACACACACACACACCGACAACACACACACACACACACCGACAACACACACACACACACACGACACACACACACACACACACCGACAACACACACACACACACACGACAACACACACACACACACCGACAACACACACACACACACACCGACAACACACACACACACACACCGACAACACACACACACACACACGACAACACACACACACACACACCGACAACACACACACACACACACGACAACACACACACACACACACCGACAACACACACACACACACACCGACAACACACACACACACACCGACAACACACACACACACACACCGACAACACACACACACACACACACCGACAACACACACACACACACACCGACAACACACACACACACACGACAACACACACACACACACACACCGACAACACACACACACACACACACACACACACACACACACCGACAACACACACACACACACACCGACAACACACACACACACACACACGACACACACACACACACACACCGACAACACACACACACACACACCGACAACACACACACACACACACACACACACACACACACACACACACACCGACAACACACACACACACACCGACAACACACACACACACACACGACAACACACACACACACACCGACAACACACACACACACACACCGACAACACACACACACACACACGACAACACACACACACACACACCGACAACACACACACACACACACACACACACACACACACACACACACACACACCGACAACACACACACACACACACACACACACACACACACACACCGACAACACACACACACACACCGACAACACACACACACACACACGACACACACACACACACACACACCGACAACACACACACACACACACCGACAACACACACACACACACACCGACAACACACACACACACACACGACAACACACACACACACACACACACACACACACACACACACACACCGACAACACACACACACACACACCGACAACACACACACACACACCGACACACACACACACACACACCGACAACACACACACACACACACCGACAACACACACACACACACACCGACAACACACACACACACACGACACACACACACACACACACACCGACAACACACACACACACACACCGACAACACACACACACACACACACACACACACACACACACACACACACACACACACACCGACACACACACACACACACACACCGACAACACACACACACACACACGACACACACACACACACACACCGACAACACACACACACACACACCGACACACACACACACACACACACCGACAACACACACACACACACACCGACAACACACACACACACACACACACACACACACACACACACCGACAACACACACACACACACACCGACAACACACACACACACACACCGACAACACACACACACACACACCGACACACACACACACACACACCGACAACACACACACACACACACACACACACACACACACACACCGACAACACACACACACACACCGACAACACACACACACACACACCGACAACACACACACACACACACCGACAACACACACACACACACACGACAACACACACACACACACCGACAACACACACACACACACACACACACACACACACACACACACACCGACAACACACACACACACACACCGACAACACACACACACACACACACACACACACGACACACACACACACACACACCGACAACACACACACACACACACCGACAACACACACACACACACACGACACACACACACACACACACCGACAACACACACACACACACACCGACAACACACACACACACACCGACAACACACACACACACACACCGACAACACACACACACACACACCGACAACACACACACACACACACACACGACAACACACACACACACACCGACAACACACACACACACACACCGACAACACACACACACACACACCGACAACACACACACACACACACGACACACACACACACACACACACACACACACACACACACACACACACACCGACAACACACACACACACACACGACACACACACACACACACACACACCGACAACACACACACACACACACCGACAACACACACACACACACACGACAACACACACACACACACACACACACACACACACACACACACACACCGACAACACACACACACACACCGACAACACACACACACACACACCGACAACACACACACACACACACGACAACACACACACACACACACCGACAACACACACACACACACACGACAACACACACACACACACACACCGACAACACACACACACACACACACCGACACACACACACACACACACCGACAACACACACACACACACACACCGACAACACACACACACACACACACACACACACACACACACACACCGACAACACACACACACACACACCGACAACACACACACACACACCGACAACACACACACACACACACCGACAACACACACACACACACCGACAACACACACACACACACCGACAACACACACACACACACCGACAACACACACACACACACACCGACAACACACACACACACACCGACAACACACACACACACACCGACAACACACACACACACACACACACACACACACACACACACACACACCGACAACACACACACACACACACACACACACACACACACACCGACAACACACACACACACACACCGACAACACACACACACACACGACACACACACACACACACACACCGACAACACACACACACACACCGACAACACACACACACACACACCGACAACACACACACACACACGACACACACACACACACACACCGACAACACACACACACACACCGACAACACACACACACACACACCGACAACACACACACACACACACACACACACACACACACACACACACACACCGACAACACACACACACACACCGACAACACACACACACACACACACGACACACACACACACACACACCGACAACACACACACACACACCGACAACACACACACACACACCGACAACACACACACACACACCGACAACACACACACACACACACCGACAACACACACACACACACACCGACAACACACACACACACACACCGACAACACACACACACACACACACACACACACACACACACACACACACACACCGACAACACACACACACACACACCGACAACACACACACACACACACGACACACACACACACACACACACACACACACACACACACACACACACACCGACAACACACACACACACACACACCGACAACACACACACACACACACCGACAACACACACACACACACCGACAACACACACACACACACACGACAACACACACACACACACACCGACAACACACACACACACACACCGACACACACACACACACACACACACACACACACACACACACACACACACACACACCGACACACACACACACACACACCGACAACACACACACACACACACGACAACACACACACACACACACACACACACACACACACACACACACACGACAACACACACACACACACACCGACAACACACACACACACACACGACAACACACACACACACACACCGACAACACACACACACACACACCGACAACACACACACACACACACCGACAACACACACACACACACACACACACACACACACACACACACACACCGACAACACACACACACACACACCGACAACACACACACACACACACCGACAACACACACACACACACACCGACAACACACACACACACACCGACACACACACACACACACACCGACAACACACACACACACACCGACACACACACACACACACACACACCGACAACACACACACACACACCGACAACACACACACACACACACCGACAACACACACACACACACACCGACAACACACACACACACACCGACAACACACACACACACACACGACAACACACACACACACACACCGACAACACACACACACACACCGACAACACACACACACACACACCGACAACACACACACACACACACCGACAACACACACACACACACACGACAACACACACACACACACACACCGACAACACACACACACACACACCGACAACACACACACACACACCGACAACACACACACACACACACCGACAACACACACACACACACCGACAACACACACACACACACACACACACACACACACACCGACAACACACACACACACACACCGACAACACACACACACACACACGACAACACACACACACACACACCGACAACACACACACACACACCGACAACACACACACACACACACCGACAACACACACACACACACACGACAACACACACACACACACACCGACAACACACACACACACACCGACAACACACACACACACACCGACAACACACACACACACACACACCGACAACACACACACACACACACACCGACAACACACACACACACACCGACAACACACACACACACACACACACGACAACACACACACACACACACACACGACACACACACACACACACACCGACAACACACACACACACACACCGACAACACACACACACACACCGACAACACACACACACACACACACACACACACACACACACACACACCGACAACACACACACACACACCGACAACACACACACACACACACCGACAACACACACACACACACACCGACACACACACACACACACACACACACACACACCGACAACACACACACACACACACCGACAACACACACACACACACACACACACACACACACACACCGACAACACACACACACACACACCGACACACACACACACACACACCGACAACACACACACACACACACCGACAACACACACACACACACACCGACAACACACACACACACACACCGACAACACACACACACACACACCGACAACACACACACACACACACGACACACACACACACACACACACACCGACAACACACACACACACACCGACAACACACACACACACACACGACAACACACACACACACACCGACAACACACACACACACACACCGACAACACACACACACACACCGACAACACACACACACACACCGACAACACACACACACACACACCGACAACACACACACACACACACACCGACAACACACACACACACACCGACAACACACACACACACACACACACGACAACACACACACACACACACCGACAACACACACACACACACACGACAACACACACACACACACACCGACAACACACACACACACACACACACACACACACACACACACACACCGACAACACACACACACACACACCGACAACACACACACACACACACACACACGACAACACACACACACACACCGACAACACACACACACACACCGACAACACACACACACACACACCGACAACACACACACACACACACCGACAACACACACACACACACCGACAACACACACACACACACACACGACAACACACACACACACACCGACAACACACACACACACACACACACACACACACACACACACACACACACACACACACACACACCGACACACACACACACACACACCGACAACACACACACACACACACCGACAACACACACACACACACACCGACAACACACACACACACACACCGACAACACACACACACACACACACACACACACACACACACACACACCGACAACACACACACACACACACACACACACACACACACACACCGACAACACACACACACACACACCGACAACACACACACACACACACACACACACGACACACACACACACACACACCGACAACACACACACACACACACCGACAACACACACACACACACACACACACACACACACACACACCGACAACACACACACACACACCGACAACACACACACACACACACCGACAACACACACACACACACACCGACAACACACACACACACACCGACAACACACACACACACACACACGACAACACACACACACACGACAACACACACACACGACACACACACACACACACACACCGACAACACACACACACACACACACACACACACACACACACACACACACACACACACACACACGACACACACACACACACACCGACAACACACACACACACACACCGACAACACACACACACACACACCGACACACACACACACACACCGACAACACACACACACACACACCGACAACACACACACACACACACCGACAACACACACACACACACACACACCGACAACACACACACACACACACCGACAACACACACACACACACCGACAACACACACACACACACACCGACAACACACACACACACACACGACAACACACACACACACACACCGACACACACACACACACACACCGACAACACACACACACACACACCGACCACACACACACACACACACACACACCGACAACACACACACACACACCGACACACACACACACACACACCGACACACACACACACACACACACACACACACACACACCGACAACACACACACACACACCGACAACACACACACACACACACACGACAACACACACACACACACCGACAACACACACACACACACACACACACACACACACACACACCGACAACACACACACACACACACACGACAACACACACACACACACACACACCGACAACACACACACACACACCGACAACACACACACACACACACGACACACACACACACACACGACACACACACACACACACCGACAACACACACACACACACACCGACAACACACACACACACACACACACACGACAACACACACACACACACCGACAACACACACACACACACACCGACAACACACACACACACACCGACAACACACACACACACACACCGACAACACACACACACACACACACACACACACACACACACCGACAACACACACACACACACCGACAACACACACACACACACCGACAACACACACACACACACACGACAACACACACACACACACACCGACAACACACACACACACACACCGACAACACACACACACACACACACGACACACACACACACACACACACACCGACAACACACACACACACACACGACAACACACACACACACACCGACAACACACACACACACACACCGACAACACACACACACACACCGACAACACACACACACACACACACCGACAACACACACACACACACACCGACAACACACACACACACACACACACACACACACACACACACACACACACACACACCGACAACACACACACACACACACACACACACACACACACACACACCGACAACACACACACACACACACACACACACACACACACACACACACCGACAACACACACACACACACACCGACAACACACACACACACACACACACAACACACACACACACACACACCGACAACACACACACACACACCGACAACACACACACACACACACGACACACACACACACACACCGACAACACACACACACACACACCGACAACACACACACACACACACCGACAACACACACACACACACACACGACAACACACACACACACACACGACAACACACACACACACACACGACAACACACACACACACACACCGACAACACACACACACACACCGACACACACACACACACACACCGACAACACACACACACACACACACCGACAACACACACACACACACACCGACAACACACACACACACACCGACAACACACACACACACACCGACAACACACACACACACACACACACACACACACACACCGACAACACACACACACACACACACCGACAACACACACACACACACACCGACAACACACACACACCACACACCGACAACACACACACACACACACGACAACACACACACACACACACCGACAACACACACACACACACACCGACAACACACACACACACACACGACACACACACACACACACCGACAACACACACACACACCGACAACACACACACACACACACCGACAACACACACACACACACCGACAACACACACACACACACACACGACACACACACACACACACACCGACACACACACACACACACACACACCACACACACACACACACCGACAACACACACACACACACACCGACAACACACACACACACACACCGACAACACACACACACACACACCGACAACACACACACACACACACGACAACACACACACACACACACCGACAACACACACACACACACACACCGACAACACACACACACACACACACCGACAACACACACACACACACCGACAACACACACACACACACACACCGACAACACACACACACACACACCGACAACACACACACACACACACCGACAACACACACACACACACACCGACAACACACACACACACACCGACAACACACACACACACACACCGACAACACACACACACACACACACCGACAACACACACACACACACACCGACAACACACACACACACACACACCACACACACACACACACACACCGACAACACACACACACACACACACGACACACACACACACACACACACACGACAACACACACACACACACACCGACAACACACACACACACACACCGACAACACACACACACACACCGACAACACACACACACACACACACACACACACACACACACCGACAACACACACACACACACCGACAACACACACACACACACACCGACAACACACACACACACACCGACAACACACACACACACACACCGACAACACACACACACACACCGACAACACACACACACACACCGACAACACACACACACACACACACCGACAACACACACACACACACACCGACAACACACACACACACACCGACAACACACACACACACACACCGACAACACACACACACACACACCGACAACACACACACACACACCGACAACACACACACACACACCGACAACACACACACACACACACACACACACACACACACACACACACACACCGACAACACACACACACACACACCGACAACACACACACACACACCGACAACACACACACACACACACCGACAACACACACACACACACACACACACACACCGACACACACACACACACACACACCGACAACACACACACACACACACCGACAACACACACACACACACCGACAACACACACACACACACACACACACACACACACACACACACACCGACACACACACACACACACACACACCGACAACACACACACACACACCGACAACACACACACACACACACCGACAACACACACACACACACACGACACACACACACACACACACACCGACAACACACACACACACACCGACAACACACACACACACACACACACACACACACACACACACACACCGACAACACACACACACACACCGACAACACACACACACACACCGACAACACACACACACACACACCGACAACACACACACACACCGACACACACACACACACACACCGACAACACACACACACACACCGACAACACACACACACACACACACACGACAACACACACACACACACACGACAACACACACACACACACACAACACACACACACACCGACAACACACACACACACACACCGACAACACACACACACACACACCGACAACACACACACACACACACACCGACAACACACACACACACACACCGACAACACACACACACACACACGACACACACACACACACACACACACCGACAACACACACACACACACACGACAACACACACACACACACCGACAACACACACACACACACACACGACACACACACACACACACACACCGACAACACACACACACACACACCGACAACACACACACACACACACACACACACACACACACCGACAACACACACACACACACCGACAACACACACACACACACACCGACAACACACACACACACACACCGACAACACACACACACACACACCGACAACACACACACACACACACCGACAACACACACACACACACGACAACACACACACACACACCGACACACACACACACACACACACCGACAACACACACACACACACACCGACAACACACACACACACACACGACAACACACACACACACACACCGACAACACACACACACACACCGACAACACACACACACACACCGACAACACACACACACACACACCGACAACACACACACACACACACCGACAACACACACACACACACGACAACACACACACACACACACACCGACACACACACACACACACACACACACACACACACACACACACACACACACCGACAACACACACACACACACACCGACAACACACACACACACACACACACACACACACACACCGACAACACACACACACACACACCGACAACACACACACACACACACCGACAACACACACACACACACACACGACACACACACACACACACACCGACAACACACACACACACACACCGACAACACACACACACACACCGACAACACACACACACACACACCGACACACACACACACACCGACAACACACACACACACACCGACAACACACACACACACACACACCGACAACACACACACACACACACCGACAACACACACACACACACCGACAACACACACACACACACACCGACAACACACACACACACACACCGACAACACACACACACACACACCGACAACACACACACACACACCGACAACACACACACACCGACAACACACACACACACACACCGACAACACACACACACACACACCGACAACACACACACACACACCGACAACACACACACACACACCGACACACACACACACACACCGACAACACACACACACACACACACACACCGACAACACACACACACACACACACCGACAACACACACACACACACACCGACAACACACACACACACACACCGACAACACACACACACACACCGACAACACACACACACACACACCGACAACACACACACACACACACGACACACACACACACACACCGACAACACACACACACACACCGACAACACACACACACACACACCGACAACACACACACACACACCGACAACACACACACACACACACCGACAACACACACACACACACCGACAACACACACACACACACACCGACAACACACACACACACACACGACAACACACACACACACACACCGACAACACACACACACACCGACAACACACACACACACACACACCGACAACACACACACACACACCGACAACACACACACACACACCGACAACACACACACACACACCGACAACACACACACACACACACCGACAACACACACACACACACCGACAACACACACACACACACACCGACAACACACACACACACACACCGACAACACACACACACACACACCGACAACACACACACACACACACACACACACACACACACACACACACACACACACACACACACACACACACACACACCGACAACACACACACACACACACGACAACACACACACACACACACCGACAACACACACACACACACACACCGACACACACACACACACACCGACAACACACACACACACACACACACACACACACACACACCGACAACACACACACACACACACCGACAACACACACACACACACACACCGACAACACACACACACACACCGACAACACACACACACACACCGACACACACACACACACACCGACAACACACACACACACACACCGACAACACACACACACACACCGACAACACACACACACACACACCGACAACACACACACACACACACCGACAACACACACACACACACCGACAACACACACACACACACACCGACAACACACACACACACACACCGACAACACACACACACACACACCGACAACACACACACACACACACCGACAACACACACACACACACACGACAACACACACACACACACACCGACAACACACACACACACACCGACAACACACACACACACACACGACAACACACACACACACACACACGACAACACACACACACACACACCGACAACACACACACACACACACCGACAACACACACACACACACACACACACACACACACACACACACCGACAACACACACACACACACACCGACAACACACACACACACACACCGACAACACACACACACACACACCGACACACACACACACACACCGACAACACACACACACACACCGACAACACACACACACACACACACCGACAACACACACACACACACACACACACACACACACACCGACAACACACACACACACACACCGACAACACACACACACACACACCGACAACACACACACACACACCGACAACACACACACACACACACACACACACACACACACACACCGACAACACACACACACACACACCGACAACACACACACACACACACCGACAACACACACACACACACACCGACAACACACACACACACACACCGACAACACACACACACACACACCGACAACACACACACACACACACACACACACACACACACACACACACACCGACAACACACACACACACACACCGACAACACACACACACACACCGACAACACACACACACACACACACCGACAACACACACACACACACACACACACACACACACACACACACACACACACACACACACACACACACACCGACAACACACACACACACACCGACAACACACACACACACACACCGACAACACACACACACACACCGACAACACACACACACACACCGACAACACACACACACACACACGACAACACACACACACACACCGACAACACACACACACACACACACCGACAACACACACACACACACACCGACAACACACACACACACACACCGACAACACACACACACACACACGACAACACACACACACACACCGACAACACACACACACACACACGACAACACACACACACACACACACCGACAACACACACACACACACACCGACAACACACACACACACACACACGACAACACACACACACACACACACGACAACACACACACACACACACGACAACACACACACACACACACACCGACAACACACACACACACACCGACAACACACACACACACACACCGACAACACACACACACACACACGACACACACACACACACACCGACACACACACACACACACACCGACAACACACACACACACACACACACGACAACACACACACACACACCGACAACACACACACACACACACCGACACACACACACACACACACACACACACACCGACAACACACACACACACACCGACAACACACACACACACACACCGACAACACACACACACACACACACACACACACACACACACACACACACGACAACACACACACACACACACCGACAACACACACACACACACACACCGACAACACACACACACACACACCGACAACACACACACACACACACGACAACACACACACACCGACAACACACACACACACACACCGACAACACACACACACACACACCGACAACACACACACACACACACACGACACACACACACACACACACACCGACAACACACACACACACACACGACAACACACACACACACACACCGACAACACACACACACACACACCGACAACACACACACACACCGACACACACACACACACACACACACCGACAACACACACACACACACCGACAACACACACACACACACCGACAACACACACACACACACCGACAACACACACACACACACACACACACACACACACACACACACACACACACACACACACACACACACACACACCGACACACACACACACACACACACACACCGACAACACACACACACACACACACACCGACAACACACACACACACACACCGACAACACACACACACACACCGACAACACACACACACACACACGACAACACACACACACACACCGACAACACACACACACACACACCGACAACACACACACACACACACCGACAACACACACACACACACACACACACACACGACAACACACACACACACACACCGACAACACACACACACACACACCGACAACACACACACACACACCGACAACACACACACACACCGACAACACACACACACACACACCGACAACACACACACACACACACACCACACACACACACACACACCGACAACACACACACACACACACCGACAACACACACACACACACGACAACACACACACACACACACACCGACAACACACACACACACACACCGACAACACACACACACACACACCGACAACACACACACACACACACCGACAACACACACACACACACACGACACACACACACACACACACGACAACACACACACACACACCGACACACACACACACACACACACCGACAACACACACACACACACACCACACACACACACACACACACCGACAACACACACACACACACACCGACACACACACACACACACACACACCGACAACACACACACACACACACCGACAACACACACACACACACACCGACAACACACACACACACACCGACAACACACACACACACACACACCGACAACACACACACACACACACCGACAACACACACACACACACGACAACACACACACACACACGACACACACACACACACACACACCGACAACACACACACACACACACACCGACAACACACACACACACACACCGACAACACACACACACACACCGACAACACACACACACACACACCGACAACACAACACACACACACACCGACAACACACACACACACACCGACAACACACACACACACCGACAACACACACACACACACACACCGACAACACACACACACACACACCGACACACACACACACACACACCGACAACACACACACACACACCGACAACACACACACACACACACCGACAACACACACACACACACACCGACAACACACACACACACACACCGACAACACACACACACACACACCGACAACACACACACACACACGACACACACACACACACACACCGACAACACACACACACACAACACACACACACACACACCGACAACACACACACACACACCGACAACACACACACACACACAACACACACGACACACACACACACACACACCGACAACACACACACACACACACCGACAACACACACACACACACCGACAACACACACACACACACACCGACAACACACACACACACAAACACACACACACACACAACACACACACACACACCGACAACACACACACACACACACACACCGACAACACACACACACACACACCGACAACACACACACACACACACCGACAACACACACACACACACACCGACAACACACACACACACACACCGACAACACACACACACACACACCGACAACACACACACACACACACCGACACACACACACACACACCGACAACACACACACACACACACCGACAACACACACACACACACACACACACACACACACACACACACACACACACCGACAACACACACACACACACACCGACAACACACACACACACACACCGACAACACACACACACACACACCGACAACACACACACACACACCGACACACACACACACACACACCGACAACACACACACACACACACACGACAACACACACACACACACCGACAACACACACACACACACCGACAACACACCGACAACACACACACACACACACCGACAACACACACACACACACCGACAACACACACACACACACACGACAACACACACACACACACACGACAACACACACACACACACACCGACAACACACACACACACACACCGACAACACACACACACACACACGACACACACACACACACACACCGACAACACACACACACACACACACACACACACACACACACACACACACACACACACACACACACACACACACACACACACCGACAACACACACACACACACACCGACAACACACACACACACACAACACACACACCACAACACACACACACACACACCGACAACACACACACACACACACCGACAACACACACACACACACACCGACAACACACACACACACACCGACAACACACACACACACACACCGACAACACACACACACACACCGACAACACACACACACACACACGACACACACACACACACACACACACACACCGACAACACACACACACACACACCGACAACACACACACACACACACCACAACACACACACACACACCGACAACACACACACACACACACCGACAACACACACACACACACACACCGACAACACACACACACACCGACAACACACACA
>NW_027675493.1:685000-740000 GCF_965601325.2 Salmo salar | reverse complement strand
ACACACACCGACAACACACACACACACACATCGACAACACACACACGCAAACACCAGCAACACACACACACACACCGAAAACACACACACACACACACACCCACAACACAAACACACCGACAACACACACACACACACACCGACAACACACACACACACACACCGACAACACACACACACACACACACTGACAACACACACACACACACACCGACAACACACACACACACACACCGACAACACACACACACACACACACAAACACCGACAACACACACACACACACACACCGACAACACACACACACCGACAACACACACACACACACACACACTCAGACAACACACACACCGACAACACACACACACACAACACACACACACACCGACAACACACACACACACACCCCGACAACACACACACACACACACACTGACAACACACACACACACACCGACAACACACCGACAACACACACACACACACACCGACAACACACACACACACACACCGACAACACACACACACACACACCGACAACACACACACACACACACACACACCGACAACACACACACACACACCGACAACACACACACACCGACAACACACACACACACACACACACTCAGACAACACACACACCGACAACACACACACACACAACACACACACACACCGACAACACACACACACACACACCGACAACACACACACACACACACTGACAACACACACACACACCGACAACACACCGACAACACACACACACACACACCGACAACACACACACACACCGACAACACACACACACACACACACACCGACAACACACACACACACACACCGACAACACACACACACACACCGGCAACACACACACACACACACACCGACAACACACACACACACACACACACACACACACACACACACACACACACACACACACACACACACACACCGACCACACACACACACACACACACACACCGACAACACACACACACACAAACAACACACACACACACAACACACACACACACACCGACAACACACACACACACACCGACAACACACACACACACACACCGACAACACACACACACACACACCGACAACACACACACACACACACCGACAACACACACACACACACACCGACAACACACACACACACACAACACACACACACACACCGACAACACACACACACACACACACACCGACAACACACACACACACACACACACACACACACACACACACACACACACACACACACACACACCGACAACACACACACACACACATCGACAACACACACACACACAAACACCAGCAACACACACACACACACCGAAAACACACACACACACACACCCACAACACACACACACCGACAACACACACACACACACACACCGACAACACACACACACACACACCGACAACACACACACACACACACACTGACAACACACACACACACACACCGACAACACACACACACACACACACCGACAACACACACACACACACACACACACACACCGACAACACACACACACACACACACCGACAACACACACACACCGACAACACACACACACACACACACACTCAGACAACACACACACCGACAACACACACACACACAACACACACACACACCGACAACACACACACACACACACCGACAACACACACACACACACACTGACAACACACACACACACACCGACAACACACACACACACACACACCGACAACACACACACACATACACACCGACAACACACACACACACCGACAACACACACACACACACACACACACACACACACACCGACAACACACACACACACCGACAACACACACACACACACACCGCCAACACACACACACACACCGCCAACACACACACACACACACCGACAACACATAAACACACACACACCGACAACACACACACACACACAGACAACACACACACACACACACCGACAACACACACACACACACACACACCGACAACACACACACACCGACAACACACACACACACACACACACCGACAACACACACACACACACACACCGACAACACACACACACACACACACTGACAACACACACACACACACACCGACAACACACACACACACACACCGACAACTCACACACACACACACACACACACACACACACACCGACAACACACACACACACCGACAACACACACACACACACACCGACAACACACACACACACAACACACACACACACACACCAACAACAAACACACACCGACAACACACACACACACAAACAACACACACACACACAACACACACACACACACACCGACAACACACACACACACACCGACAACACACACACACACACACCGACAACACACACACACACACACCGACAACACACACACACACACACCGACAACACACACACACACACACCGACAACACACACACACACACAACACACACACACACACCGACAACACACACACACACACACACACCGACAACACACACACACACACACACACACACACACACACACACACACACACACACACCGACAACACACACACACACACATCGACAACACACACACACACAAACACCAGCAACACACACACACACACCGAAAACACACACACACACACACCCACAACACACACACACCGACAACACACACACACACACACACCGACAACACACACACACACACACCGACAACACACACACACACACACACTGACAACACACACACACACACACCGACAACACACACACACACACACACCGACAACACACACACACACACACACACACACACCGACAACACACACACACACACACACCGACAACACACACACACCGACAACACACACACACACACACACACTCAGACAACACACACACCGACAACACACACACACACAACACACACACACACCGACAACACACACACACACACACCGACAACACACACACACACACACTGACAACACACACACACACACCGACAACACACACACACACACACACCGACAACACACACACACATACACACCGACAACACACACACACACCGACAACACACACACACACACACACACACACACACACACACCGACAACACACACACACACCGACAACACACACACACACACACCGCCAACACACACACACACACCTCCAACACACACACACACACACCGACAACACATAAACACACACACACCGACAACACACACACACACACAGACAACACACACACACACACACCGACAACACACACACACACACACACACCGACAACACACACACACCGACAACACACACACACACACACACACCGACAACACACACACACACACACACCGACAACACACACACACACACACACTGACAACACACACACACACACACCGACAACACACACACACACACACCGACAACTCACACACACACACACACACACACACACACACCGACAACACACACACACACCGACAACACACACACACACACACCGACAACACACACACACACACACACACACACACACACCAACAACAAACACACACCGACAACACACACACACACACCGACAACACACACACACACACACCGACAACACACACACACACACCGACAACAGACACACACACACACCGACAACACACACACACACAAACACCACACACACACACAACATACACACACACACACCGACAACACACACACACACACACACACCGACAACACACACACACACACACCGACAACACACACACACACACACCGACAACACACACACACACACCGACAACACACACACACACACACCGACAACACACACACACACACACCGACAACACACACACACACACACACCGACAACACACACACACCGACAACACACACACACACACCGACAACACACACACACACCGACAACACACACACACACACACACCGACAACACACACACACACACACCGACAACACATAAACACACACACACCGACAACACACACACACACACACTGACAACACACACACACACACACCGACAACACACACACACACCGACAACACATAAACACATACACACACAGACAACACACACACACACACCGACAACACACACACACACACCGACAACACACCGACAACACACACACACACACACCGACAACACACACACACACACCGACAACACACACACACACACACCGACAACACACACACACACACACCGACAACACACACACACACACACCGACAACACACACACACACCGGCAACACACACACACACCGACAACACACACACACACACACACACCGACAACACACACACACACACACACACACACACCGACAACACACACACACACACACCGACAACACACACACACACACACTGACAACACACACACACACCGACAACACACCGACAACACACACACACACACACCGACAACACACACACACACCGACAACACACACACACACACACACACAACCGACAACACACACACACACACACCGACAACACACGCACACACACCGGCAACACACACACACACACACACACCGACAACACACACACACACACACACACACACACACACACACACACACACACACACACACACACACACACACACACACACACACACGACCACACACACACACACACACACACACCGACAACACACACACACACAAACAACACACACACACACAACACACACACACACACACCGACAACACACACACACACACCGACAACACACACACACACACACCGACAACACACACACACACACACCGACAACACACACACACACACACCGACAACACACACACACACACACCGACAACACACACACACACACAACACACACACACACACCGACAACACACACACACACACACACACACCGACAACACACACACACACACACACACACACACACACACACACACACCGACAACACACACACACACACATCGACAACACACACACACACAAACACCAGCAACACACACACACACACCGAAAACACACACACACACACACCCACAACACACACACACCGACAACACACACACACACACACACCGACAACACACACACACACACACCGACAACACACACACACACACACACTGACAACACACACACACACACACCGACAACACACACACACACACACACCGACAACACACACACACACACACACACACACACCGACAACACACACACACACACACACCGACAACACACACACACACACACCGACAACACACACACACACACACACTGACAACACACACACACACACACTGACAACACACACACACACACACCGACAACACACACACACACACACCGACAACACACACACACACACACACCGACAACACACACACACACACCGACAACACACACACACCGACAACACACACACACACACACACACTCAGACAACACACACACCGACAACACACACACACACAACACACACACACACCGACAACACACACACACACCGACAACACACACACACACACACTGACAACACACACACACACCGACAACACACCGACAACACACACACACACACACCGACAACACACACACACACCGACAACACACACACACACACACACACCGACAACACACACACACACACACCGACAACACACACACACACACCGGCAACACACACACACACACCGACAACACACACACACACACACACACACACACACACACACACCACACACACACACACACACACACACACACACACACACCGACCACACACACACACACACACACACACCGACAACACACACACACACAAACAACACACACACACACAACACACACACACACACACCGACAACACACACACACACACCGACAACACACACACACACACACCGACAACACACACACACACACACCGACAACACACACACACACACACCGACAACACACACACACACACACCGACAACACACACACACACACAACACACACACACACACCGACAACACACACACACACACACACACCGACAACACACACACACACACACACACACACACACACACACACACACACACACACACACCGACAACACACACACACACACATCGACAACACACACACACACAAACACCAGCAACACACACACACACACCGAAAACACACACACACACACACCCACAACACACACACACCGACAACACACACACACACACACACCGACAACACACACACACACACACCGACAACACACACACACACACACACTGACAACACACACACACACACACCGACAACACACACACACACACACACCGACAACACACACACACACACACACACACACACCGACAACACACACACACACACACACCGACAACACACACACACCGACAACACACACACACACACACACACTCAGACAACACACACACCGACAACACACACACACACAACACACACACACACCGACAACACACACACACACACACCGACAACACACACACACACACACTGACAACACACACACACACACCGACAACACACACACACACACACACCGACAACACACACACACATACACACCGACAACACACACACACACCGACAACACACACACACACACACACACACACACACACACCGACAACACACACACACACCGACAACACACACACACACACACCGCCAACACACACACACACACCGCCAACACACACACACACACACCGACAACACATAAACACACACACACCGACAACACACACACACACACAGACAACACACACACACACCGACAACACACACACACACACACACACCGACAACACACACACACCGACAACACACACACACACACACACACCGACAACACACACACACACACACACCGACAACACACACACACACACACACTGACAACACACACACACACACACCGACAACACACACACACACACACCGACAACTCACACACACACACACACACACACACACACCGACAACACACACACACCGACAACACACACACACACACACCGACAACACACACACACACAACACACACACACACACACCAACAACAAACACACACCGACAACACACACACACACACCGACAACACACACACACACACACCGACAACACACACACACACACCGACAACAGACACACACACACACCGACAACACACACACACACAAACACCACACACACACACAACATACACACACACACACCGACAACACACACACACACACACACACCGACAACACACACACACACACACCGACAACACACACACACACACACCGACAACACACACACACACACACCGACAACACACACACACACACACCGACAACACACACACACACACACCGACAACACACACACACACACACACCGACAACACACACACACCGACAACACACACACACACACCGACAACACACACACACACCGACAACACACACACACACACACACACCGACAACACACACACACACACACCGACAACACATAAACACACACACACCGACAACACACACACACACACACTGACAACACACACACACACACACCGACAACACACACACACACCGACAACACATAAACACATACACACACAGACAACACACACACACACACCGACAACACACACACACACACCGACAACACACCGACAACACACACACACACACACCGACAACACACACACACACACCGACAACACACACACACACACACCGACAACACACACACACACACACCGACAACACACACACACACACACCGACAACACACACACACACACACCGGCAACACACACACACACCGACAACACACACACACACACACACCGACAACACACACACACACACACACACACACACACACACACACACACACACACACACACACACACACACACACACACACACACACACACACACCGACCACACACACACACACACACACACACCGACAACACACACACACACAAACAACACACACACACACAACACACACACACACACACCGACAACACACACACACACACCGACAACACACACACACACACACCGACAACACACACACACACACACCGACAACACACACACACACACACCGACAACACACACACACACACACCGACAACACACACACACACACAACACACACACACACACCGACAACACACACACACACACACACACACCGACAACACACACACACACACACACACACACACACACACACACACACCGACAACACACACACACACACATCGACAACACACACACACACAAACACCAGCAACACACACACACACACCGAAAACACACACACACACACACCCACAACACACACACACCGACAACACACACACACACACACACCGACAACACACACACACACACACCGACAACACACACACACACACACACTGACAACACACACACACACACACCGACAACACACACACACACACACACCGACAACACACACACACACACACACACACACACCGACAACACACACACACACACACACCGACAACACACACACACACACACCGACAACACACACACACACACACACTGACAACACACACACACACACACTGACAACACACACACACACACACCGACAACACACACACACACACACCGACAACACACACACACACACACACCGACAACACACACACACACACCGACAACACACACACACCGACAACACACACACACACACACACACTCAGACAACACACACACCGACAACACACACACACACAACACACACACACACCGACAACACACACACACACCGACAACACACACACACACACACTGACAACACACACACACACCGACAACACACCGACAACACACACACACACACACCGACAACACACACACACACCGACAACACACACACACACACACACACCGACAACACACACACACACACACCGACAACACACACACACACACCGGCAACACACACACACACACCGACAACACACACACACACACACACACACACACACACACACACACACACACACACACACACACACACACACACACACACACACGACCACACACACACACACACACACACACCGACAACACACACACACACAAACAACACACACACACACAACACACACACACACACACCGACAACACACACACACACACCGACAACACACACACACACACACCGACAACACACACACACACACACCGACAACACACACACACACACACCGACAACACACACACACACACACCGACAACACACACACACACACAACACACACACACACACCGACAACACACACACACACACACACACCGACAACACACACACACACACACACACACACACACACACACACACACACACACACACACCGACAACACACACACACACACATCGACAACACACACACACACAAACACCAGCAACACACACACACACACCGAAAACACACACACACACACACCCACAACACACACACACCGACAACACACACACACACACACACCGACAACACACACACACACACACCGACAACACACACACACACACACACTGACAACACACACACACACACACCGACAACACACACACACACACACACCGACAACACACACACACACACACACACACACACCGACAACACACACACACACACACACCGACAACACACACACACCGACAACACACACACACACACACACACTCAGACAACACACACACCGACAACACACACACACACAACACACACACACACCGACAACACACACACACACACACCGACAACACACACACACACACACTGACAACACACACACACACACCGACAACACACACACACACACACACCGACAACACACACACACATACACACCGACAACACACACACACACCGACAACACACACACACACACACACACACACACACACACCGACAACACACACACACACCGACAACACACACACACACACACCGCCAACACACACACACACACCGCCAACACACACACACACACACCGACAACACATAAACACACACACACCGACAACACACACACACACACAGACAACACACACACACACCGACAACACACACACACACACACACACCGACAACACACACACACCGACAACACACACACACACACACACACCGACAACACACACACACACACACACCGACAACACACACACACACACACACTGACAACACACACACACACACACCGACAACACACACACACACACACCGACAACTCACACACACACACACACACACACACACACCGACAACACACACACACCGACAACACACACACACACACACCGACAACACACACACACACAACACACACACACACACACCAACAACAAACACACACCGACAACACACACACACACACCGACAACACACACACACACACACCGACAACACACACACACACACCGACAACAGACACACACACACACCGACAACACACACACACACAAACACCACACACACACACAACATACACACACACACACCGACAACACACACACACACACACACACCGACAACACACACACACACACACCGACAACACACACACACACACACCGACAACACACACACACACACACCGACAACACACACACACACACACCGACAACACACACACACACACACCGACAACACACACACACACACACACCGACAACACACACACACCGACAACACACACACACACACCGACAACACACACACACACCGACAACACACACACACACACACACACCGACAACACACACACACACACACCGACAACACATAAACACACACACACCGACAACACACACACACACACACTGACAACACACACACACACACACCGACAACACACACACACACCGACAACACATAAACACATACACACACAGACAACACACACACACACACCGACAACACACACACACACACCGACAACACACCGACAACACACACACACACACCGACAACACACACACACACACCGACAACACACACACACACACACCGACAACACACACACACACACACCGACAACACACACACACACACACCGACAACACACACACACACACACCGGCAACACACACACACACCGACAACACACACACACACACACACCGACAACACACACACACACACACACACACACACACACACACACACACACACACACACACACACACACACACACACACACACACACACACACACACACACACACACACCGACAACACACACACACACAAACAACACACACACGCACAACACACACACACACACACCGACAACACACACACACACACACCGACAACACACACACACACACACCGACAACACACACACACACACAACTCACACACACACACCGACAACACACACACACACACCGACAACACACACACACACACACACACACACACACACACACACACACACACCGACAACACACACACACACACATCGACAACACACACACGCAAACACCAGCAACACACACACACACACCGAAAACACACACACACACACACACCGACAACACACACACACATACACACCGACAACACACACACACACCGACAACACACACACACACACACACACACACACACACACCGACAACACACACACACACCGACAACACACACACACACACACCGCCAACACACACACACACACCGCCAACACACACACACACACACCGACAACACATAAACACACACACACCGACAACACACACACACACACAGACAACACACACACACACACACCGACAACACACACACACACACACACACCGACAACACACACACACCGACAACACACACACACACACACACACCGACAACACACACACACACACACACCGACAACACACACACACACACACACACTGACAACACACACACACACACACCGACAACACACACACACACACACCGACAACTCACACACACACACACACACACACACACACCGACAACACACACACACCGACAACACACACACACACACACCGACAACACACACACACACAACACACACACACACACACCAACAACAAACACACACCGACAACACACACACACACACCGACAACACACACACACACACACCGACAACACACACACACACACCGACAACAGACACACACACACACCGACAACACACACACACACAAACACCACACACACACACAACATACACACACACACACCGACAACACACACACACACACACACACCGACAACACACACACACACACACCGACAACACACACACACACACACCGACAACACACACACACACACACCGACAACACACACACACACACACCGACAACACACACACACACACACCGACAACACACACACACACACACACCGACAACACACACACACCGACAACACACACACACACACCGACAACACACACACACACCGACAACACACACACACACACACACCGACAACACACACACACACACACCGACAACACATAAACACACACACACCGACAACACACACACACACACACTGACAACACACACACACACACACCGACAACACACACACACACCGACAACACATAAACACATACACACACAGACAACACACACACACACACCGACAACACACACACACACACCGACAACACACCGACAACACACACACACACACACCGACAACACACACACACACACCGACAACACACACACACACACACCGACAACACACACACACACACACCGACAACACACACACACACACACCGACAACACACACACACACACACCGGCAACACACACACACACCGACAACACACACACACACACACACACCGACAACACACACACACACACACACACACACACCGACAACACACACACACACACACCGACAACACACACACACACACACTGACAACACACACACACACCGACAACACACCGACAACACACACACACACCGACAACACACACACACACACACACACACCGACAACACACACACACACACACCGACAACACACGCACACACACCGGCAACACACACACACACACACACACCGACAACACACACACACACACACACACACACACACACACACACACACACACACACACACACACACACACACACACACACACACACACACACCGACCACACACACACACACACACACACACCGACAACACACACACACACAAACAACACACACACACACAACACACACACACACACACCGACAACACACACACACACACCGACAACACACACACACACACACCGACAACACACACACACACACACCGACAACACACACACACACACACCGACAACACACACACACACACACCGACAACACACACACACACACAACACACACACACACACCGACAACACACACACACACACACACCGACAACACACACACACACACACACACACACACACACACACACACACACACACACACCGACAACACACACACACACACATCGACAACACACACACACACAAACACCAGCAACACACACACACACACCGAAAACACACACACACACACACCCACAACACACACACACCGACAACACACACACACACACACACCGACAACACACACACACACACACCGACAACACACACACACACACACACTGACAACACACACACACACACACCGACAACACACACACACACACACACCGACAACACACACACACACACACACACACACACCGACAACACACACACACACACACACACCGACAACACACACACACACACACCGACAACACACACACACACACACACTGACAACACACACACACACACACTGACAACACACACACACACACACCGACAACACACACACACACACACCGACAACACACACACACACACACACACACCGACAACACACACACACACACCGACAACACACACACACCGACAACACACACACACACACACACACTCAGACAACACACACACCGACAACACACACACACACAACACACACACACACCGACAACACACACACACACCGACAACACACACACACACACACTGACAACACACACACACACCGACAACACACCGACAACACACACACACACACACCGACAACACACACACACACCGACAACACACACACACACACACACACCGACAACACACACACACACACACCGACAACACACACACACACACCGGCAACACACACACACACACCGACAACACACACACACACACACACACACACACACACACACACACACACACACACACACACACACACACACACACACCGACCACACACACACACACACACACACACCGACAACACACACACACACAAACAACACACACACACACAACACACACACACACACACCGACAACACACACACACACACCGACAACACACACACACACACACCGACAACACACACACACACACACCGACAACACACACACACACACACCGACAACACACACACACACACACCGACAACACACACACACACACAACACACACACACACACCGACAACACACACACACACACACACACCGACAACACACACACACACACACACACACACACACACACACACACACACACACACACACACCGACAACACACACACACACACATCGACAACACACACACACACAAACACCAGCAACACACACACACACACCGAAAACACACACACACACACACCCACAACACACACACACCGACAACACACACACACACACACACCGACAACACACACACACACACACCGACAACACACACACACACACACACTGACAACACACACACACACACACCGACAACACACACACACACACACACCGACAACACACACACACACACACACACACACACCGACAACACACACACACACACACACCGACAACACACACACACCGACAACACACACACACACACACACACTCAGACAACACACACACCGACAACACACACACACACAACACACACACACACCGACAACACACACACACACACACCGACAACACACACACACACACACTGACAACACACACACACACACCGACAACACACACACACACACACACCGACAACACACACACACATACACACCGACAACACACACACACACCGACAACACACACACACACACACACACACACCCGACAACACACACACACACCGACAACACACACACACACACACCGCCAACACACACACACACACCGCCAACACACACACACACACACCGACAACACATAAACACACACACACCGACAACACACACACACACACAGACAACACACACACACACACACCGACAACACACACACACACACACACACCGACAACACACACACACCGACAACACACACACACACACACACACCGACAACACACACACACACACACACCGACAACACACACACACACACACACTGACAACACACACACACACACACCGACAACACACACACACACACACCGACAACTCACACACACACACACACACACACACACACCGACAACACACACACACCGACAACACACACACACACACCGACAACACACACACACACAACACACACACACACACACCAACAACAAACACACACCGACAACACACACACACACACCGACAACACACACACACACACACCGACAACACACACACACACACCGACAACAGACACACACACACACCGACAACACACACACACACAAACACCACACACACACACAACATACACACACACACACCGACAACACACACACACACACACACACACACCGACAACACACACACACACACACACACCGACAACACACACACACACACACACACACACACACACACACACACACACACACACACACCGACAACACACACACACACACATCGACAACACACACACACACAAACACCAGCAACACACACACACACACCGAAAACACACACACACACACACCCACAACACACACACACCGACAACACACACACACACACACACCGACAACACACACACACACACACCGACAACACACACACACACACACACTGACAACACACACACACACACACCGACAACACACACACACACACACACACCGACAACACACACACACACACACACACACACACCGACAACACACACACACACACACACCGACAACACACACACACCGACAACACACACACACACACACACACTCAGACAACACACACACCGACAACACACACACACACAACACACACACACACCGACAACACACACACACACACACCGACAACACACACACACACACACTGACAACACACACACACACACCGACAACACACACACACACACACACCGACAACACACACACACATACACACCGACAACACACACACACACCGACACACACACACACACACACACACACACACCGACAACACACACACACACCGACAACACACACACACACACACCGCCAACACACACACACACACCGCCAACACACACACACACACACCGACAACACATAAACACACACACACCGACAACACACACACACACACAGACAACACACACACACACACACCGACAACACACACACACACACACACACCGACAACACACACACACCGACAACACACACACACACACACACACCGACAACACACACACACACACACACCGACAACACACACACACACACACACTGACAACACACACACACACACACCGACAACACACACACACACACACCGACAACTCACACACACACACACACACACACACACACCGACAACACACACACACCGACAACACACACACACACACCGACAACACACACACACACAACACACACACACACACACCAACAACAAACACACACCGACAACACACACACACACACCGACAACACACACACACACACACCGACAACACACACACACACACCGACAACAGACACACACACACACCGACACCACACACACACACAAACACCACACACACACACAACATACACACACACACACCGACAACACACACACACACACACACACCGACAACACACACACACACACACCGACAACACACACACACACACACCGACAACACACACACACACACACCGACAACACACACACACACACACCGACAACACACACACACACACACCGACAACACACACACACACACACACCGACAACACACACACACCGACAACACACACACACACACCGACAACACACACACACACCGACAACACACACACACACACACACCGACAACACACACACACACACACCGACAACACATAAACACACACACACCGACAACACACACACACACACACTGACAACACACACACACACACACCGACAACACACACACACACCGACAACACATAAACACATACACACACAGACAACACACACACACACACCGACAACACACACACACACACCGACAACACACCGACAACACACACACACACACACCGACAACACACACACACACACCGACAACACACACACACACACACCGACAACACACACACACACACACCGACAACACACACACACACACACCGACAACACACACACACACACACCGGCAACACACACACACACCGACAACACACACACACACACACACCGACAACACACACACACACACACACACACACACACACACACACACACACACACACACACACACACACACACACACACACACACAACACACACACAGACACACACCGACAACACACACACACACAAACAACACACACACGCACAACACACACACACACACACCGACAACACACACACACACACACCGACAACACACACACACACACACCGACAACACACACACACACACAACTCACACACACACACCGACAACACACACACACACACACACCGACAACACACACACACACACACCACACACACACACACACACACCGACAACACACACACACACACATCGACAACACACACACGCAAACACCAGCAACACACACACACACACCGAAAACACACACACACACACACACCCACAACACAAACACACCGACAACACACACACACACACACCGACAACACACACACACACACACCGACAACACACACACACACACACACTGACAACACACACACACACACACCGACAACACACACACACACACACCGACAACACACACACACACACACACAAACACCGACAACACACACACACACACACACCGACAACACACACACACCGACAACACACACACACACACACACACTCAGACAACACACACACCGACAACACACACACACAACACACACACACACCGACAACACACACACACACACACCGACAACACACACACACACACACACTGACAACACACACACACACACCGACAACACACCGACAACACACACACACACACACCGACAACACACACACACACACACCGACAACACACACACACACACACCGACAACACACACACACACACACACACACCGACAACACACACACACACACCGACAACACACACACACCGACAACACACACACACACACACACACTCAGACAACACACACACCGACAACACACACACACACAACACACACACACACCGACAACACACACACACACACACCGACAACACACACACACACACACTGACAACACACACACACACCGACAACACACCGACAACACACACACACACACACCGACAACACACACACACACCGACAACACACACACACACACACACACCGACAACACACACACACACACACCGACAACACACACACACACACCGGCAACACACACACACACACACACCGACAACACACACACACACACACACACACACACACACACCACACACACACACACACACACCACACACACACACACACACACACACCGACCACACACACACACACACACACACACACCGACAACACACACACACACAAACAACACACACACACACAACACACACACACACACACCGACAACACACACACACACACCGACAACACACACACACACACACCGACAACACACACACACACACACCGACAACACACACACACACACACCGACAACACACACACACACACACCGACAACACACACACACACACAACACACACACACACACCGACAACACACACACACACACACACACCGACAACACACACACACACACACACACACACACACACACACACACACACACACCGACAACACACACACACACACATCGACAACACACACACACACAAACACCAGCAACACACACACACACACCGAAAACACACACACACACACACCCACAACACACACACACCGACAACACACACACACACACACACCGACAACACACACACACACACACCGACAACACACACACACACACACACTGACAACACACACACACACACACCGACAACACACACACACACACACACCGACAACACACACACACACACACACACACACACCGACAACACACACACACACACACACCGACAACACACACACACCGACAACACACACACACACACACACACTCAGACAACACACACACCGACAACACACACACACACAACACACACACACACCGACAACACACACACACACACACCGACAACACACACACACACACACTGACAACACACACACACACACCGACAACACACACACACACACACACCGACAACACACACACACATACACACCGACAACACACACACACACCGACAACACACACACACACACACACACACACACACACCGACAACACACACACACACCGACAACACACACACACACACACCGCCAACACACACACACACACCGCCAACACACACACACACACACCGACAACACATAAACACACACACACCGACAACACACACACACACACAGACAACACACACACACACACACCGACAACACACACACACACACACACACCGACAACACACACACACCGACAACACACACACACACACACCGACAACACACACACACACACACACCGACAACACACACACACACACACACTGACAACACACACACACACACACCGACAACACACACACACACCGACAACTCACACACACACACACACACACACACACACACACCGACAACACACACACACACCGACAACACACACACACACACACCGACAACACACACACACACAACACACACACACACACACCAACAACAAACACACACCGACAACACACACACACACACCGACAACACACACACACACACACCGACAACACACACACACACACCGACAACAGACACACACACACACCGACAACACACACGCACACAAACACCACACACACACACAACATACACACACACACACCGACAACACACACACACACACACACACCGACAACACACACACACACACACCGACAACACACACACACACACACCGACAACACACACACACACACACCGACAACACACACACACACACACCGACAACACACACACACACACACCGACAACACACACACACACACACACCGACAACACACACACACCGACAACACACACACACACACCGACAACACACACACACACCGACAACACACACACACACACTCACCGACAACACACACACACACACACCGACAACACATAAACACACACACACCGACAACACACACACACACACACTGACAACACACACACACACACACCGACAACACACACACACACCGACAACACATAAACACATACACACACAGACAACACACACACACACACCGACAACACACACACACACCGACAACACACCGACAACACACACACACACACACCGACAACACACACACACACACCGACAACACACACACACACACACCGACAACACACACACACACACACCGACAACACACACACACACACACCGACAACACACACACACACACACCGGCAACACACACACACACCGACAACACACACACACACACACACCGACAACACACACACACACACACACACACACACACACACACACACACACACACACACACACACACACACACCGACAACACACACACACACAAACAACACACACACGCACAACACACACACACACACACACCGACAACACACACACACACACACCGACAACACACACACACACACACCGACAACACACACACACACACAACTCACACACACACACCGACAACACACACACACACACACACCGACAACACACACACACACACACACACACACACACACACACACACACACACACACACACCGACAACACACACACACACACATCGACAACACACACACGCAAACACCAGCAACACACACACACACACCGAAAACACACACACGCACACACACCCACAACACAAACACACCGACAACACACACACACACACACCGACAACACACACACACACACACCGACAACACACACACACACACACACTGACAACACACACACACACACACCGACAACACACACACACACACACCGACAACACACACACACACACACACAAACACCGACAACACACACACACACACACACCGACAACACACACACACCGACAACACACACACACACACACACACTCAGACAACACACACACCGACAACACACACACACACAACACACACACACACCGACAACACACACACACACACACCGACAACACACACACACACACACTGACAACACACACACACACACCGACAACACACCGACAACACACACACACACACACACCGACAACACACACACACACCGACAACACACACACACACACACCGACAACTCACACACACACACACACACACACACACACACCGACAACACACACACACACCGACAACACACACACACACACACCCGACAACACACACACACACAACACACACACACACACACCAACAACAAACACACACCGACAACACACACACACACACCGACAACACACACACACACACCGACAACACACACACACACACCGACAACAGACACACACACACACCGACAACACACACACACACAAACACCACACACACACACAACATACACACACACACACCGACAACACACACACACACACACACACCGACAACACACACACACACACACCGACAACACACACACACACACACCGACAACACACACACACACCGACAACACACACACACACACACCGACAACACACACACACACACACCGACAACACACACACACACACACACCGACAACACACACACACCGACAACACACACACACACACCGACAACACACACACACACCGACAACACACACACACACACACACCGACAACACACACACACACACACCGACAACACATAAACACACACACACCGACAACACACACACACACACACTGACAACACACACACACACACACCGACAACACACACACACACCGACAACACATAAACACATACACACACAGACAACACACACACACACACCGACAACACACACACACACCGACAACACACCGACAACACACACACACACACACCGACAACACACACACACACACCGACAACACACACACACACACACCGACAACACACACACACACACACCGACAACACACACACACACACACCGACAACACACACACACCGGCAACACACACACACACCGACAACACACACACACACACACACCGACAACACACACACACACACACACACACACACACACACACACACACACACACACACACACACACCGACAACACACACACACACAAACAACACACACACGCACAACACACACACACACACACCGACAACACACACACACACACACCGACAACACACACACACACACACCGACAACACACACACACACACAACTCACACACACACACCGACAACACACACACACACACACACCGACAACACACACACACACACACACACACACACACACCACACACACACACACACACCGACAACACACACACACACACATCGACAACACACACACGCAAACACCAGCAACACACACACACACACCGAAAACACACACACACACACACACCCACAACACAAACACACCGACAACACACACACACACACACCGACAACACACACACACACACACCGACAACACACACACACACACACACTGACAACACACACACACACACACCGACAACACACACACACACACACCGACAACACACACACACACACACACAAACACCGACAACACACACACACACACACACCGACAACACACACACACCGACAACACACACACACACACACACACTCAGACAACACACACACCGACAACACACACACACACAACACACACACACACCGACAACACACACACACACACACCGACAACACACACACACACACACTGACAACACACACACACACACCGACAACACACCGACAACACACACACACACACACACCGACAACACACACACACACCGACAACACACACACACACACACCGACAACTCACACACACACACACACACACACACACACACCGACAACACACACACACACCGACAACACACACACACACACACCGACAACACACACACACACAACACACACACACACACACCAACAACAAACACACACCGACAACACACACACACACACCGACAACACACACACACACACCGACAACACACACACACACACCGACAACAGACACACACACACACCGACAACACACACACACACAAACACCACACACACACACAACATACACACACACACACCGACAACACACACACACACACACACACCGACAACACACACACACACACACCGACAACACACACACACACACACCGACAACACACACACACACACACCGACAACACACACACACACACACCGACAACACACACACACACACACCGACAACACACACACACACACACACCGACAACACACACACACCGACAACACACACACACACACCGACAACACACACACACACCGACAACACACACACACACACACACCGACAACACACACACACACACACCGACAACACATAAACACACACACACCGACAACACACACACACACACACTGACAACACACACACACACACACCGACAACACACACACACACCGACAACACATAAACACATACACACACAGACAACACACACACACACACCGACAACACACACACACACCGACAACACACCGACAACACACACACACACACACCGACAACACACACACACACACCGACAACACACACACACACACACCGACAACACACACACACACACACCGGCAACACACACACACACCGACAACACACACACACACACACACCGACAACACACACACACACACACACACACACACACACACACACACACACACACACCGACAACACACACACACACAAACAACACACACACGCACAACACACACACACACACACCGACAACACACACACACACACACCGACAACACACACACACACACACCGACAACACACACACACACACAACTCACACACACACACCGACAACACACACACACACACACACCGACAACACACACACACACACACACACACACACACACACACACACACACACACCGACAACACACACACACACACATCGACAACACACACACGCAAACACCAGCAACACACACACACACACCGAAAACACACACACACTCACACACCCACAACACAAACACACCGACAACACACACACACACACACCGACAACACACACACACACACACCGACAACACACACACACACACACACTGACAACACACACACACACACACCGACAACACACACACACACACACCGACAACACACACACACACACACACAAACACCGACAACACACACACACACACACCGACAACACACACACACCGACAACACACACACACACACACACACTCAGACAACACACACACCGACAACACACACACACACAACACACACACACACCGACAACACACACACACACACACCGACAACACACACACACACACACTGACAACACACACACACACACCGACAACACACCGACAACACACACACACACACACCGACAACACACACACACACCGACAACACACACACACACACACACACACCGACAACACACACACACACACACCGACAACACACACACACACCGGCAACACACACACACACACACACCGACAACACACACACACACACACACACACACACACACACACACACACACACACACACACACACACACACACGCACACACACACCGACAACACACACACACACACACACCGACAACACACACACACACAAACAACACACACACACACACAACACACACACACACACACCGACAACACACACACACACACCGACAACACACACACACACACACCGACAACACACACACACACACACCGACAACACACACACACACACACCGACAACACACACACACACACACCGACAACACACACACACACACAACACACACACACACACCGACAACACACACACACACACACACCGACAACACACACACACACACACACACACACACACACACACACACACACACCGACAACACACACACACACACACACACTGACAACACACACACACACACACCGACAACACACACACACACACACCGACAACACACACACACACACACACACCGACAACACACAGACACCGACAACACACACACACACACACACACACTCAGACAACACACACACTGACAACACACACACACACAACACACACACACACCGACAACACACACACACACACACCGACAACACACACACACACACACTGACAACACACAAACACACACCGACAACACACACACACACACACACCGACAACACACACACACATACACACCGACAACACACACACACACCGACAACACACACACACACACACACACACACACACACCGACAACACACACACACACCGACAACACACACACACACCGACAACACACACACACACACCGCCAACACACACACACACACACCGACAACACATAAACACACACACACCGACAACACACACACACACACAGACAACACACACACACACACACCGACAACACACACACACACACACACACCGACAACACACACACACCGACAACACACACACACACACACACACCGACAACACACACACACACACACCGACAACACACACACACACACACACCGACAACACACACACACACACACCGACAACACACACACACACACACCGACAACTCACACACACACACACACACACACACACCGACAACACACACACACACCGACAACACACACACACACACACCGACAACACACACACACACACGGACAACAGACACACACACACACACCGACAACACACACACACAAACAACACACACACACACAACACACACACACACACCGACAACACACACACACACACACACACCGACAACACACACACACACACACCGACAACACACACACACACACACACACCGACAACACACACACACACACCGACAACACACACACACACACACACCGACAACACACACACACACACCGACAACACACACACACACACAACACACACACACACACCGACAACACACACACACACACACACCGACAACACACACACACACACACACACACACACACACACACACACACACACACACACACCGACACCACACACACACACACACACATCGACAACACACACACACACACAAACACCAGCAACACACACACACACACCGACAACACACACACACACACACCGACAACACACACACACCGACAACACACACACACACACACTCAGACAACACACACACCGACAACACACACACACACAACACACACACACACCGACAACACACACACACACACACCGACAACACACACACACACACACTGACAACACACACACACACACCGACAACACACACACACACACACCGACAACACACACACACATACACACCGACAACACACACACACACCGACAACACACACACACACACACACACCCACACACACACCGACAACACACACACACACCGACAACACACACACACACACACCGACAACACACACACACACACCGACAACACACACACACACACACCGACAACACATAAACACACACACACCGACAACACACACACACACACAGACAACACACACACACACACACCGACAACACACACACACACACACCGACAACACACACACACCGACAACACACACACACACACACACACCAACAACACACACACACATACACCGACAAAAAACACACACACACACACACACTGACAACACACACACACACACACCGACAACACACACACACACACACCGACAACACACACACACACACACACACACACACACACCGACAACACACACACACACCGACAACACACACACACACACACACCGACAACACACACACACACACCGAAAACACACACACACACACACCGACAACACACACACACACACACACCGACAACACAAACACACACACACACTGACAACACACACACACACACACACACCGACAACACACACACACAGACAACACACACACACACACACCGACAACACACACACACACACCGACAACACACACACACCGACAACACACACACACACACACACACCGACAACACACACACACACACACCGACAACACACACACACACACACACTGACAACACACACACACACACACCGACAACACACACACACACACACCGACAACTCACACACACACACACACACACACACACACACACACCGACAACACACACACACACCGACAACACACACACACACACACCGACAACACACACACACACAACACACACACACACACACCAACAACACACACACACCGACAACACACACACACACACCGACAACACACACACACACACACCGACAACACACACACACACACCGACAACAGACACACACACACACACCGACAACACACACACACACACACACACACACACACACACACCGACAACACACACACACACACATCGACAACACACACACACACACAAACACCAGCAACACACACACACACACAGACAACACACACACACACACACCCACAACACACACACACCGACAACACACACACACACACACCGACAACACACACACACACACACCGACAACACACACACACAGACACACTGACAACACACACACACACACACCGACAACACACACACACACCGACAACACACACACACACACACACACACACACACACCGACAACACACACACACACCGACAACACACACACACACACACACCGACAACACACACACACACACCGAAAACACACACACACACCGACAACACACACACACACACACACCGACAACACACACACACACACACACTGACAACACACACACACACACACACACCGACAACACACACACACACACACCGACAACACACACACACACACCGACAACACACACACACACACAACACACACACACACACCGACAACACACACACACACACACCGACAACACACACACACACACACACACACACACACACACACACACACCGACAACACACACACACACACATCGACAACACACACACACGCAAACACCAGCAACACACACACACACACCCGAAAACACACACACACACACACCCACAACACACACACACCGACAACACACACACACACACACCGACAACACACACACACACACACCGACAACACACACACACACACACACTGACAACACACACACACACACCGACAACACACACACACACACACCGACAACACACACACACACACACACACACACCGACAACACACACACACACACACACCGACAACACACACACACCGACAACACACACACACACAAACACACTCAGATAACACACACACCGACAACACACACACACACAACACACACACACACCGACAACACACACACACACACACCGACAACACACACACACACACTGACAACACACACACACCGACAACACACACACACACACACACCGACAACACACACACACATACACACCGACAACACACACACACACCGACAACACACACACACACACACACACACACACACACACACACACACACACACCGACAACACACACACACACCGACAACACACACACACACCGACAACACACACACACACACCGCCAACACACACACACACACACCGACAACACATAAACACACACACACCGACAACACACACACACACACAGACAACACACACACACACACACCGACAACACACACACACACACACCGACAACACACACACACCGACAACACACACACACACACACACACACACCGACAACACACACACACACCGACAACACACACACACACACACACTGACAACACACACACACACACACCGACAACACACACACACACACACACCGACAACTCACACACACACACACACACACACACACACACCGACAACACACACACACACCGACAACACACACACACACCGACAACACACACACACACAACACACACACACACACACCGACAACACACACACACACACACACCGACAACACACACACACACACCGACAACACACACACACACCGACAACACACACACACACACCGACAACAGACACACACACACCTACAACACACACACACACAAACAACACACACACACACACACCGACAACACACACACACACACACACACCGACAACACACACACACACACACCGACAACACACACACACACACACACCGACAACACACACACACACACACCGACAACACACACACACACACACCGACAACACACACACACACACCGACAACACACACACACACACAACACACACACACACACCGACAACACACACACACACACACACCGACAACACACACACACACACACACACACACACACCGACAACACACACACACACACATCGCCAACACACACACACACAAACACCAGCAACACACACACACACACACACACAGACAACACACACACACACACACCCACAACACACACACACCGACAACACACACACACACACACCGACAACACACACACACACACACCGACAACACACACACACACACACACTGACAACACACACACACACACACCGACAACACACACACACACACACCGACAACACACACACACACACACACACCGACAACACACACACACACACACACCGACAACACACACACACACACACACACACACCGACAACACACACACACACACACACCGACAACACACACACACCGACAACACACACACACACAAACACACTCAGATAACACACACACCGACAACACACACACACACAACACACACACACACCGACAACACACACACACACACACCGACAACACACACACACACACACTGACAACACACACACACCGACAACACACACACACACACACACCGACAACACACACACACATACACACCGACAACACACACACACACCGACAACACACACACACACACACACACACACACACACACACACACACACCGACAACACACACACACACCGACAACACACACACACACCGACAACACACACACACACACCGCCAACACACACACACACACACCGACAACACATAAACACACACACACCGACAACACACACACACACACAGACAACACACACACACACACACCGACAACACACACACACACACACCGACAACACACACACACCGACAACACACACACACACACACACACACACCGACAACACACACACACACCGACAACACACACACACACACACACTGACAACACACACACACACACACCGACAACACACACACACACACACCGACAACTCACACACACACACACACACACACACACACACCGACAACACACACACCGACAACACACACACACACCGACAACACACACACACACAACACACACACACACACACCGACAACACACACACACACACACACCGACAACACACACACACACACCGACAACACACACACACACCGACAACACACACACACACACCGACAACAGACACACACACACCTACAACACACACACACACAAACAACACACACACACACACACCGACAACACACACACACACACACCGACAACACACACACACACACACCGACAACACACACACACACACACACACCGACAACACACACACACACACACCGACAACACACACACACACACACCGACAACACACACACACACACCGACAACACACACACACACACAACACACACACACACACCGACAACACACACACACACACACACCGACAACACACACACACACACACACACACACACACACACCGACAACACACACACACACACATCGCCAACACACACACACACAAACACCAGCAACACACACACACACACACACACAGACAACACACACACACACACACCCACAACACACACACACCGACAACACACACACACACACACCGACAACACACACACACACACACCGACAACACACACACACACACACACTGACAACACACACACACACACACCGACAACACACACACACACACACCGACAACACACACACACACACACACACCGACAACACACACACACACACACACCGACAACACACACACACCGACAACACACACACACACACACACACTCAGACAACACACACACCGACAACACACACACACACAACACACACACACACCGACAACACACACACACACACACCGACAACACACACACACACACACTGACAACACACACACACACACACCGACAACACACACACACACACACCGACAACACACACACACATACACACCGACAACACACACACACACCGACAACACACACACACACACACACACACACACACACACACACACACACACACACACCGACAACACACACACACACCGACAACACACACACACACACCGACAACACACACACACACACACCGACAACACACACACACACACACCGACAACACACACACACACACACCGACAACACACACACACACACACACCGACAACACACACACACCGACAATACACACACACACACCGACAACACACACACACCGACAACACACACACACACACCGACAACACACACACACACCGACAACACATAAACACACACACACCGACAACACACACACACACACACTGACAACACACACACACACCGACAACACATAAACACACACACACCGACAACACACACACACACCGACAACACATACACACACACACACCGACAACACACACACACACACCGACAACACACACACACTCACCGACAACACACCGACAACACACACACACACACACCGACAACACACACACACACACCGACAACACACACACACACACACACACACCGACAACACACACACACACACAGACAACACACACACACACACACCGACAACACACACACACACACACCGACAACACACACACACCGACAACACACACACACACACACACCAACAACACACACACACACACACCGACAACACACACACACACACACACCGACAACACACACACACATACACACCGACAACACACACACACACCGACAACACACACACACACACACACACACACACACACACACACACACACACACACACACACACACACCGACAACACACACACACACCGACAACACACACACACACACACCTACAACACACACACACACACCGACAACACACACACACACACCGACAACACATAAACACACACACACCGACAACACACACACACACACAGACAACACACACACACACACACCGACAACACACACACACACACACCGACAACACACACACACACACACCAACAACACACACACAGACACACCGACAACACACACACACACACACACTGACAACACACACACACACACACACCGACAACACACACACACACACACCGACAACACACACACACACACACACACACACACACACACACCGACAACACACACACACACCGACAACACACACACACACACACACCGACAACACACACACACACACACCGAAAACACACACACACACACACACCGACAACACACACACACACACACACACACCGACAACACACACACACACACACACTGACAACACACACACACACACACACCGACAACACACACACACACACACCGACAACACACACACACACACACACACACCGACAACACACACACACACACACACTGACAACACACACACACACACACACCGACAACACACACACACACACACCGACAACACACACACACACACACACCGACAACACACACACACCGACAACACACACACACACACCGACAACACACACACACACCGACAACACACACACACACACACACCGACAACACACACACACACACACCGACAACACATAAACACACACACACCGACAACACACACACACACCGACAACACACACACACACCGACAACACACACACACACACCGACAACACACACACACACACACACACACCGACAACACACACACACATCGACAACACACACACACACCGACAACACACACACACACACCGACAACACACACACACACACACACCGACAACACACACACACACACCGACAACACACACACACACACACCGACAACACATAAACACACACACACACCGACAACACACACACACACACACACCGACAACACATAAACACACACACACACCGACAACACACACACACACACACCGACAACACACACACACACACCGACAACACACCGACAACACACACACACACACACCGACAACACACACACACACACCGACAACACACACACACACACACACCGACAACACACACACACACACACACCGACAACACACACACACACCGACAACACACACACACACACCGGCAACACACACACACACACCGACAACACACACACACACACACACCGACAACACACACACACACACACACACACACACACACACACACACATACACACACACACACACACACACACACCGACAACACACACACACACACCGACAACACACACACACACAAACAACACACACACACACAACACACACACACACACACCGACAACACACACACACATACACACCGACAACACACACACACACCGACAACACACACACACACACACACACACACACACACACACACACACACACACACACCGACAACACACACACACACCGACAACGAACACACACACACCTACAACACACACACACACCGACAACACACACACACACACCGACAACACATAAACACACACACACCGACAACACACACACACACACAGACAACACACACACACACACACCGACAACACACACACACACACACCGACAACACACACACACCGACAACACACACACACACACACACCAACAACACACACACAGACACACCGACAACACACACACACACACACACCGACAACACACACACACACACACACCGACAACACACACACACACACACCGACAACACACACACACACACACACACACACACACCGACAACACACACACACACCGACAACACACACACACACACACACCGACAACACACACACACACACACCGACAACACACACACACACACACCGACAACACACACACACACACACACACACACCGACAACACACACACACACACACACTGACAACACACACACACACACACACCGACAACACACACACACACACACCGACAACACACACACACACACACACCGACAACACACACACACCGACAACACACACACACACACCGACAACACACACACACACCGACACACACACACACACACACACCGACAACACACACACACACACACCGACAACACATAAACACACACACACCGACAACACACACACACACACACCGACAACACACACACACACCGACAACACACACACACACACCGACAACACACACACACACACACACACACCGACAACACACACACACACCGACAACACACACAAACACCGACAACACACACACACACACCGACAACACACACACACACACACACCGACAACACACACACACACACCGACAACACACACACACACACACCGACAACACAAAACACACACACACACCGACAACACACACACACACACACCGACAACACATAAACACACACACACACCGACAACACACACACACACACACCGACAACACACACACACACACCGACAACACACCGACAACACACACACACACACACACCGACAACACACACACACACACCGACAACACACACACACACACACACCGACAACACACACACACACACACCGACAACACACACACACACCGACAACACACACACACACACCGGCAACACACACACACACACCGACAACACACACACACACACACCGACAACACACACACACACACACACACACACACACACACACACACACACACACACACACACACACACCGACAACACACACACACACACCGACAACACACACACACACAAACAACACACACACACACAACACACACACACACCGACAACACACACACACACACACACCCGACAACACACACACACACACACCGACAACACACACACACACACACCGACAACACACACACACACACCGACAACACACACACACACACACCGACAACACACACACACACACACACACACACCGACAACACACACACACACCGACAACACACACACACACACACACCGACAACACACACACACACACCGACAACACATACACACACACACACCGACAACACACACACACACACACTGACAACACACACACACACACACCGACAACACACACACACACACCGACAACACAAAACACACACACACACCGACAACACACACACACACACCGACAACACACACACACACACACCGACAACACACACACACACACACCGACAACACACACACACACCGACAACACACACACACACACACCGACAACACACACACACACACACACCGACACACACACACACACCGACAACACACACACACACACCGACAACACACACACACACACCGACAACACACACACACACACACACCGACAACACACACACACACACACCGACAACACACACACACACACACACCGACAACACACACACACACACACCGACAACACACACACACACACACCGACAACACACACACACACACACACACCGACACACACACACACACACCGACACACACACACACACACACCGACAACACACACACACACACACCGACAACACACACATACACCGACAACACACACACACACCGACAACACACACACACACACCGACAACACACACACACACACACACCGACAACACACACACACACACCGACAACACACACACACACACCGACAACACAACACACACACACACACCGACAACACACACACACACACACCGACAACACATAACACACACACACACCGACAACACACACACACACACCGACAACACACACACACACACCGACAACACACCGACAACACACACACACACACACCGACAACACACACACACCGACACACACACACACACACACACACACCGACAACACACACACACACACACCGACAACACACACACACACACACCGACAACACACACACACACACCGACAACACACACACACACACCGACAACACACACACACACACACACACCGACAACACACACACACACACACACACCACACACACACACACACACACACCGACAACACACACACACACACACCGACAACACACACACACACAAACAACACACACACACACAACACACACACACACACACCGACAACACACACACACACACACCGACAACACACACACACACCGACAACACACACACACACACCGACAACACACACACACACACACACCACACACACACACACACACAACACACACACACACACACACCGACAACACACACACACACACACACACACACACACACACACACACACACCGACAACACACACACACACACACCGACAACACACACACACACACACACCACAACACACACACACACACCGACAACACACACACACACACACCGACAACACACAACACACACACACACCGACAACACACACACACACCGACAACACACACACACACACCGACAACACACACACACACACACACCGACAACACACACATACACCGACAACACACACACACACCGACAACACACACACACACACCGACAACACACACACACACACACACCGACAACACACACACACACACCGACAACACACACACACACACCGACAACACATAAACACACACACACACCGACAACACACACACACACACACCGACAACACATAAACACACACACACACCGACAACACACACACACACACCGACAACACACACACACACACCGACAACACACCGACAACACACACACACACACACCGACAACACACACACACCGACAACACACACACACACACACACACACCGACAACACACACACACACACACCGACAACACACACACACACACACCGACAACACACACACACACACCGGCAACACACACACACACACCGACAACACACACACACACACACACACCGACAACACACACACACACACACACACACACACACACACACACACACACACCGACAACACACACACACACACACCGACAACACACACACACACAAACAACACACACACACACAACACACACACACACACACCGACAACACACACACACACACACCGACAACACACACACACACCGACAACACACACACACACACCGACAACACACACACACACAACACACACACACACACCGACAACACACACACACACACACACCGACAACACACACACACACACACACACACACACACACACACACACACACCGACAACACACACACACACACACGACAACACACACACACACAAACACCAGCAACACACACACCCACACCACAACACACACACACCAACAACACACAACACACACACACACCGACAACACACACACACACCGACAACACACACACACACACACACGACAACACACACACACACACACCGACAACACACAACACACACACCGACAACACACACACACACACACACACACCGACAACACACACACACACACACACCGACAACACACACACCGACAACACACACACACACACACACACCGACAACACACACACACACACACACACACACACACACACACACACCGACAACACACACACACACACACCGACAACACACACACACCGACACCACAACACACACACACCGACAACACACACACACACACACCGACAACACACACACACACACACCTGACAACACACACACACACACACACCGACAACACACACACACACACACCGACAACACACACACACACACACCGACAACACACACACACACCGACAACACACACACACACCGACAACACACACACACACCGACAACACACACACACACCGACAACACACACACACACACACCGACAACACACACACACACACACCGACAACACACACACACACACACACACACACCGACAACACACACACACACACACACTGACAACACACACACACACACACACCGACAACACACACACACACACACCGACAACACACACACACACACACACACGACAACACACACACACCGACAACACACACACACACACCGACAACACACACACACACCGACAACACACACACACACACACACCGACAACACACACACACACACACCGACAACACATAAACACACACACACCGACAACACACACACACACACACCGACAACACACACACACACCGACAACACACACACACACACCGACACACACACACACACACACACACACCGACAACACACACACACACCGACAACACACACAAACACCGACAACACACACACACACACCGACAACACACACACACACACACACCGACAACACACACACACACACCGACAACACACACACACACACACCGACAACACAAACACACACACACACCGACAACACACACACACACACACCGACAACACATAAACACACACACACACCGACAACACACACACACACACACCGACAACACACACACACACACCGACAACACACCGACAACACACACACACACACACACCGACACACACACACACACACACCGACAACACACACACACACACACACCGACAACACACACACACACACACCGACAACACACACACACACCGACAACACACACACACACACCGGCAACACACACACACACACACGACAACACACACACACACACACACCGACAACACACACACACACACACCACACACACACACACACACACACACACACACACACACACACCGACAACACACACACACACACCGACAACACACACACACACACACCGACAACACACACACCACACCGACACACACACACACACACCGACAACACACACACACACACACACACCGACAACACACACACACACACACCGACAACACACACACACACACACCGACAACACACACACACACGACAACGACACACACACACACCGACAACACACCGACAACACACACACACACACACCGACAACACACACACACCGACAACACACACACACACACACACCGACAACACACACACACACACCGACAACACAAACACACACACACCGACAACACACACACACACACACTGACAACACACACACACACACACCGACAACACACACACACACACCGACAACACATAAACACACACACACACCGACAACACACACACACACACCGACAACACACACACACACACACCGACAACACACACACACACACACCGACAACACACACACACACCGACAACACACACACACACACACACACACACACCGACAACACACACACACACACACACGACAACACACACACACCGACAACACACACACACACACCGACACACACACACACACACACCGACAACACACACACACACACACACCGACAACACACACACACACACACCGACAACACACACACACACACACCGACAACACACACACACACACACACCGACAACACACACACACACCGACAACACACACACACACACACACACCGACAACACACACACACACCGACAACACACACACACACACCGACAACACACACACACACACACCGACAACACACACACACACACCGACACACACACACACACACACCGACAACACACACACACACACCGACAACACACACACACACACACACCGACAACACACACACACACACCGACAACACACACACACACACCGACAACACATAAACACACACACACACCGACAACACACACACACACACACCGACAACACAACACACACACACACCGACAACACACACACACACACCGACAACACACACACACACACCGACAACACACCGACACACACACACACACACACCGACAACACACACACACCGACACACACACACACACACACACACCGACAACACACACACACACACACCGACAACACACACACACACACACCGACAACACACACACACACACCGGCAACACACACACACACACCGACAACACACACACACACACACACACCGACAACACACACACACACCCACACACACACACACACACACACACACACACCGACAACACACACACACACACACCGACAACACACACACACACAAACAACACACACACACACAACACACACACACACACACCGACAACACACACACACACACACCGACAACACACACACACACCGACAACACACACACACACACCGACAACACACCACACACACACCACACACCCACCGACAACACACACACACACACACACCGACAACACACACACACACACACACGACAACACACACACACACACACACCGACACACACACACACACACACACACACCGACAACACACACACACACAAACACCAGCAACACACACACCCACACCGACAACACACACACACACACACCACACAACACACACACCGACACACACACACACGACAACACACACACACACCGACAACACACACACACACACCGACAACACACACACACACACACCGACAACACACACATACACCGACAACACACACACACACCGACAACACACACACACACACCGACAACACACACACACACACACACCGACAACACACACACACACACCGACAACACACACACACACACCGACAACACATAAACACACACACACACCGACAACACACACACACACACACCGACAACACATAACACACACACACACCGACAACACACACACACACACCGACAACACACACACACACACCGACAACACACCGACAACACACACACACACACACCGACAACACACACACACCGACAACACACACACACACACACACCACACCGACAACACACACACACACACACCGACAACACACACACACACACACCGACAACACACACACACACACCGGCAACACACACACACACACCGACAACACACACACACACACACACACCGACAACACACACACACACACACACACACACACACACACACACACACACACACCGACAACACACAAACACACACACCGACAACACACACACACACAAACAACACACACACACACAACACACACACACACACACCGACAACACACACACACACACACCGACAACACACACACACACCGACAACACACACACACACACCGACAACACACACACACACACAACACACACACACACACCGACAACACACACACACACACACACCGACAACACACACACACACACACACACACACACACACACACACACACACCGACAACACACACACACACACATCGACAACACACACACACACAAACACCAGCAACACACACACCCACACCCACAACACACATACACCAACAACACAAAAACACACACACACACCGACAACACACACACACACACACCGACAACACACACACACACACACACTGACAACACACACACACACACACCGACAACACACAAACACACACACCGACAACACACACACACACACACACACACCGACAACACACACACACACACACACCGACAACACACACACCGACAACACACACACACACACACACACTCAGACAACACACACACCGACAACACACAAACACACAACACACACACACACCGACAACACACACACACACACACCGACAACACACACACACCGACAACACACACACACACCGACAACACACACACACACACACACCGACAACACACACACACACACACTGACAACACACACACACACACACACCGACAACACACACACACACACACCGACAACACACACACACATACACACCGACAACACACACACACACCGACAACACACACACACACACACACACACACACACACACACCGACAACACACACACACACCGACAACACACACACACACACACCGACAACACACACACACACACCGACAACACACACACACACACACCGACAACACACACACACACAAACAACACACACACACACAACACACACACACACACACCGACAACACACACACACACACACCGACAACACACACACACACACACCGACAACACACACACACACACACCGACAACACACACACACACACACCGACAACACACACACACCGACAAACACACACACACACACCGACAACACACACACACACCGACAACACACACACACACACACACCGACAACACACACACACACACACACCGACAACACATAAACACACACACACCGACAACACACACACACACACACTGACAACACACACACACACACCGACACACACACACACACACACACCGACAACACACACACACACCGACAACACACACACACACCGACAACACACACACACACACACACACACACACCGACAACACACACACACACACATCGACAACACACACACACACACAAACACCAGCAACACACACACACACACAGACAACACACACACACACACACCCACAACACACACACACCGACAACACACACACACACACACCGACAACACACACACACACACACCGACAACACACACACACAGACACACTGACAACACACACACACACACACCGACAACACACACACACACACACACCGACAACACACACACACACACACACACACACCGACAACACACACACACACACACACCGACAACACACACACACCGACAACACACACACACACACACTCAGACAACACACACACCGACAACACACACACACACAACACACACACACACCGACAACACACACACACACACACCGACAACACACACACACACACACTGACAACACACACACACACACCGACAACACACACACACACACACCGACAACACACACACACATACACACCGACAACACACACACACACACCGACAACACACACACACACACCGACAACACATAAACACACACACACACCGACAACACACACACACACACACCGACAACACATAAACACACACACACCGACAACACACACACACCGACAACACACACACACACACCGACAACACACCGACAACACACACACACACACACCGACAACACACACACACCGACAACACACACACACACACACGCACACCGACAACACACACACACACACACCGACAACACACACACACACACCGACAACACACACACACACACACACTGACAACACACACACACACACACCGACAACACACAAACACACACACCGACAACACACACACACACACACACACACCGACAACACACACACACACACACACCGACAACACACACACCGACAACACACACACACACACACACACTCAGACAACACACACACCGACAACACACACACACACAACACACACACACACCGACAACACACACACACACACACCGACAACACACACACACCGACAACACACACACACACCGACAACACACACACACACACACACCGACAACACACACACACACACACTGACAACACACACACACACACACACCGACAACACACACACACACACACCGACAACACACACACACATACACACCGACAACACACACACACACCGACAACACACACACACACACACACACACACACACACCGACAACACACACACACACCGACAACACACACACACACACACCGACAACACACACACACACACCGACAACACACACACACACACACCGACAACACACACACACACAAACAACACACACACACACAACACACACACACACACACCGACAACACACACACACACACACCGACAACACACACACACACACACCGACAACACACACACACACACACCGACAACACACACACACACACACCGACAACACACACACACCGACAACACACACACACACACCGACAACACACACACACACCGACAACACACACACACACACACACCGACAACACACACACACACACACACCGACAACACATAAACACACACACACCGACAACACACACACACACACACTGACAACACACACACACACACCGACAACACACACACACACACACACCGACAACACACACACACACCGACAACACACACACACACCGACAACACACACACACACACACACACACACCGACAACACACACACACACACATCGACAACACACACACACACAAACACCAGCAACACACACACACACACAGACAACACACACACACACACACCCACAACACACACACACCGACAACACACACACACACACCGACAACACACACACACACACACCGACAACACACACACACAGACACACTGACAACACACACACACACACACCGACAACACACACACACACACACACCGACAACACACACACACACACACACACACACCGACAACACACACACACACACACACCGACAACACACACACACCGACAACACACACACACACACACTCAGACAACACACACACCGACAACACACACACACACAACACACACACACACCGACAACACACACACACACACACCGACAACACACACACACACACACTGACAACACACACACACACACCGACAACACACACACACACACACCGACAACACACACACACATACACACCGACAACACACACACACACACCGACAACACACACACACACACCGACAACACATAAACACACACACACACCGACAACACACACACACACACACCGACAACACATAAACACACACACACACCGACAACACACACACACCGACAACACACACACACACACCGACAACACACCGACAACACACACACACACACACCGACAACACACACACACCGACAACACACACACACACACACGCACACCGACAACACACACACACACACACCGACAACACACACACACACACACCGAACACACACACACACACACACACCGGCAACACACACACACACACCGACAACACACACACACACACCGACAACACACACACACACACACACACACACACACACACACACACACACACACACCGACAACACACACACACACACACCGACAACACACACACACACAAACAACACACACACACACAACACACACACACACACACCGACAACACACACACACACACACCGACAACACACACACACACACACCGACAACACACACACACACACCGACAACACACACACACAACACACACACACACACACCGACCACACACACACACACACACACACACACACACACACACACACACACACACACACACACACACCGACAACACACACACACACACATCGACAACACACACACACACAAACACCAGCAACACACACACCCACACCGACAACACACACACACACACACCCACAACACACATACACCAACAACACAAAAACACACACACACACCGACAACACACACACACACACACCGACAACACACACACACACACACACACTGACAACACACACACACACACCGACAACACACACACACACACACCGACAACACACACACACACACACACACCGACAACACACACACACACACACACCGACAACACACACACCGACAACACACACACACACACACACACTCAGACAACACACACACCGACAACACACACACACACAACACACACACACACCGACAACACACACACACACACACCGACAACACACACACACCGACAACACACACACACACCGACAACACACACACACACACACCGACAACACACACACACACACACTGACAACACACACACACACACCGACAACACACACACACACACACCGACAACACACACACACATACACACCGACAACACACACACACACCGACAACACACACACACACACACACACACACACACACCGACAACACACACACACACACACACCGACAACACACACACACACACCGACAACACACACACACACACACCGACAACACACACACACACAAACAACACACACACACACAACACACACACACCGACAACACACACACACACACACCGACAACACACACACACACACACCGACAACACACACACACACACACCGACAACACACACACACACACACCGACAACACACACACACACACCGACAACACACACACACACACACCGACAACACACACACACACACACACCGACAACACACACACACACACACCGACAACACACACACACACACACCGACAACACACACACACACACACCGACAACACACACACACACACACCGACAACACACACACACACACCGACAACACACACACACACACACCGACAACACACACACACACACACACCGACAACACACACACACCGACAACACACACACACACACCGACAACACACACACACACCGACAACACACACACACACACACACCGACAACACACACACACACACACCGACAACACATAAACACACACACACCGACAACACACACACACACACACACTGACAACACACACATACACACCGACAACACACACACACACACACACCGACAACACACACACACACCGACAACACACACACACACCGACAACACACACACACACACACACACACACACACACCGACAACACACACACACACACATCGACAACACACACACACACACAAACACCAGCAACACACACACACACACAGACAACACACACACACACACACCCACAACACACACACACCGACAACACACACACACACACACCGACAACACACACACACACACACCGACAACACACACACACAGACACACTGACAACACACACACACACACACCGACAACACACACACACACACACACCGACAACACACACACACACACACACACACACCGACAACACACACACACACACACACCGACAACACACACACACCGACAACACACACACACACACACTCAGACAACACACACACCGACAACACACACACACACACACCGACAACACACACACACACACACCGACAACACACACACACATACACACCGACAACACACACACACACACACTGACAACACACACACACACACCGACAACACACACACACACACACCGACAACACACACACACATACACACCGACAACACACACACACACACCGACAACACACACACACACACCGACAACACATAAACACACACACACACCGACAACACACACACACACACACCGACAACACATAAACACACACACACACCGACAACACACACACACACACCGACAACACACACACACACACCGACAACACACCGACAACACACACACACACACACCGACAACACACACACACCGACAACACACACACACACACACGCACACCGACAACACACACACACACACACCGACAACACACACACACACACACCGAACACACACACACACACCGGCAACACACACACACACACCGACAACACACACACACACACCGACAACACACACACACACACACACACACACACACACACACCGACAACACACACACACACACCGACAACACACACACACACAAACAACACACACACACACAACACACACACACACCGACAACACACACACACACACACCGACAACACACACACACACACACCGACAACACACACACACACACCGACAACACACACACACAACACACACACACACACACCGACAACACACACACACACACACACACACACACACACACACACACACACACACACACACACACACCGACAACACACACACACACACATCGACAACACACACACACACAAACACCAGCAACACACACACCCACACCGACAACACACACACACACACACCCACAACACACATACACCAACAACACAAAAACACACACACACACCGACAACACACACACACACACACCGACAACACACACACACACACACACTGACAACACACACACACACACACCGACAACACACACACACACACACCGACAACACACACACACACACACACACACCGACAACACACACACACACACACACCGACAACACACACACCGACAACACACACACACCACACACACACTCAGACAACACACACACCGACAACACACACACACACAACACACACACACACCGACAACACACACACACACACACCGACAACACACACACACCGACAACACACACACACACCGACAACACACACACACACACACCGACAACACACACACACACACACTGACAACACACACACACACACCGACAACACACACACACACACACCGACAACACACACACACATACACACCGACAACACACACACACACCGACAACACACACACACACACACACACACACACACACCGACAACACACACACACACCGACAACACACACACACACACACACCGACAACACACACAGACTCACCGACAACACACACACACACATACCGACAACACACACACACACAAACAACACACACACACACAACACACACACACCGACAACACACACACACACACACCGACAACACACACACACACACACCGACAACACACACACACACACACCGACAACACACACACACACACACCGACAACACACACACACACACCGACAACACACACACACACACACCGACAACACACACACACACACACCGACAACACACACACACACACACACACACCGACAACACACACACACACACACACCGACAACACACACACCGACAACACACACACACACACACACATTCAGACAACACACACACCGACAACACACACACACACAACACACACACACACCGACAACACACACACACACACACCGACAACACACACACACCGACAACACACACACACACCGACAACACACACACACACACACCGACAACACACACACACACACACTGACAACACACACACACACACCGACAACACACACACACACACACCGACAACACACACACACATACACACCGACAACACACACACACACCGACAACACACACACACACACACACACACACACACACACCGACAACACACACACACACCGACAACACACACACACACACACACCGACAACACACACACACACACCGACAACACACACACACACACCGACAACACACACACACACAAACAACACACACACACACAACACACACACACCGACAACACACACACACACACACCGACAACACACACACACACACACCGACAACACACACACACACACACCGACAACACACACACACACACACCGACAACACACACACACACACCGACAACACACACACACACACACCGACAACACACACACACACACCGACAACACACACACACCGACAACACACACACACACACCGACAACACACACACACACCGACAACACACACACACACACACACCGACAACACACACACACACACACCGACAACACATAAACACACACACACCGACAACACACACACACACACACACTGACAACACACACACACACACCGACAACACACACACACACACACCGACAACACACACACACACCGACAACACACACACACACCGACAACACACACACACACACACACACACACACCGACAACACACACACACACACATCGACAACACACACACACACACAAACACCAGCAACACACACACACACACAGACAACACACACACACACACACCCACAACACACACAAACCGACAACACACACACACACACACCGACAACACACACACACACACACCGACAACACACACACACAGACACACTGACAACACACACACACCGACAACACACACACACACACACACCGACAACACACACACACACACACACACACCGACAACACACACACACACACACACCGACAACACACACACACCGACAACACACACACACACACACTCAGACAACACACACACCGACAACACACACACACACAACACACACACACACCGACAACACACACACACACACCGACAACACACACACACACACTGACAACACACACACACACACCGACAACACACACACACACACACCGACAACACACACACACATACACACCGACAACACACACACACACCGACAACACACACACACACACACACACACCGACAACACACACACACACCGACAACACACACACACACACACCGACAACACACACACACACACCGACAACACACACACACACACACCGACAACACACACACACACACACCGACAACACACACACACCGACAACACACACACACACACACACACCAACAACACACACACACACACACCGACAACACACACACACACACACACACTGACAACACACACACACACACACCGACAACACACACACACACACACACACCGACAACACACACACACACACACACACACACACACCGACAACACACACACACACCGACAACACACACACACACACACACCGACAACACACACACACACACCGAAAACACACACACACACACACCGACAACACACACACACACACACACCGACAACACACACACACACACACACACTGACAACACACACACACCGACAACACACACACACACACACCGACAACACACACACACACACACACCGACAACACACACAGACTCACCGACAACACACACACACACACACCGACAACACACACACACACAAACAACACACACACACACAACACACACACACCGACAACACACACACACACACACCGACAACACACACACACACACACCGACAACACACACACACACACACCAACAACACACACACACACACACCGACAACACACACACACACACCGACAACACACACACACACACACCGACAACACACACACACACACACACCGACAACACACACACACCGACAACACACACACACACACCGACAACACACACACACACACACTGACAACACACACACACACACACCGACAACACACACACACACACACCGACAACACACACACACACACACACACACCGACAACACACACACACACACACACCGACAACACACACACCGACAACACACACACACACACACACACTCAGACAACACACACACCGACAACACACACACACACAACACACACACACACCGACAACACACACACACACACACCGACAACACACACACACCGACAACACACACACACACCGACAACACACACACACACACACCGACAACACACACACACACACACTGACAACACACACACACACACCGACAACACACACACACACACACCGACAACACACACACACATACACACCGACAACACACACACACACCGACAACACACACACACACACACACACACACACACACACCGACAACACACACACACACCGACAACACACACACACACACACACACCGACAACACACACACACACACCGACAACACACACACACACAAACAACACACACACACACAACACACACACACCGACAACACACACACACACACACCGACAACACACACACACACACACCGACAACACACACACACACACACCGACAACACACACACACACACACCGACAACACACACACACACACCGACAACACACACACACACACACCGACAACACACACACACACACCGACAACACACACACACCGACAACACACACACACACACCGACAACACACACACACACCGACAACACACACACACACACACACCGACAACACACACACACACACACCGACAACACATAAACACACACACACCGACAACACACACACACACACACACTGACAACACACACACACACACCGACAACACACACACACACACACACCGACAACACACACACACACCGACAACACACACACACACCGACAACACACACACACACACACACACACACCGACAACACACACACACACACATCGACAACACACACACACACACAAACACCAGCAACACACACACACACACAGACAACACACACACACACACACCCACAACACACACACACCGACAACACACACACACACACACCGACAACACACACACACACACACCGACAACACAAACACACAGACACACTGACAACACACACACACCGACAACACACACACACACACACACCGACAACACACACACACACACACACACACCGACAACACACACACACACACACCGACAACACACACACACCGACAACACACACACACACACACTCAGACAACACACACACCGACAACACACACACACACAACACACACACACACCGACAACACACACACACACACCGACAACACACACACACACACTGACAACACACACACACACACCGACAACACACACACACACACACCGACAACACACACACACATACACACCGACAACACACACACACACCGACAACACACACACACACACACACACACACACCGACAACACACACACACACCGACAACACACACACACACACACCGACAACACACACACACACACCGACAACACACACACACACACACCGACAACACACACACACACACACCGACAACACACACACACCGACAACACACACACACACACACACACCAACAACACACACACACACACACCGACAACACACACACACACACACACACTGACAACACACACACACACACACCGACAACACACACACACACACACACACCGACAACACACACACACACACACACACACACACACACACACCGACAACACACACACACACCGACAACACACACACACACACACACCGACAACACACACACACACACCGAAAACACACACACACACACACCGACAACACACACACACACACACACCGACAACACACACACACACACACACTGACAACACACACACACCGACAACACACACACACACACCGACAACACACACACACACACACACCGACAACACACACACACACCGACAACACACACACACACACACACCGACAACACACACACACACACACCGACAACACATAAACACACACACACCGACAACACACACACACACACACTGACAACACACACACACACCGACAACACACACACACACACACCGACAACACACACACACACCGACAACACACACACACACACACCGACAACACACACACACACACACACACACACACACACCGACAACACACACACACACCGACAACACACACACACACACACACCGACAACACACACACACACACACCGACAACACACACACACACACACACTGACAACACACACACACACACACACGACAACACACACACACACACACCGACAACACACACACACACACACACTGACAACACACACACACCGACAACACACACACACACACCGACAACACACACACACACCGACAACACACACACACACACACACCGACAACACACACACACACACACCGACAACACATACACACACACACACCGACAACACACACACACACACACCGACAACACACACACACACCGACAACACACACACACACACCGACAACACACACACACACACACACCGACAACACACACACACACCGACAACACACACACACACACCGACAACACACACACACACACACACCGACAACACACACACACACACCGACAACACACACACACACACCGACAACACAAACACACACACACACCGACAACACACACACACACACACCGACAACACATAACACACACACACACCGACAACACACACACACACACACCGACAACACACACACACACACCGACAACACACCGACAACACACACACACACACACGACAACACACACACCACACACCGACAACACACACACACACACACACCGACAACACACACACACACACACCGACAACACACACACACACCGACAACACACACACACACACCGGCAACACACACACA
>NW_027675493.1:652500-680000 GCF_965601325.2 Salmo salar | reverse complement strand
ACACACCGACAACACACACACACACACACCGACAACACACACACACACACCGACAACACACACACACACACACACACACACACACACCGACAACACACACACACACACACACACCACGACACACACACACACACACACACACACACCGACACACACACACACACACCGACAACACACACACACACACACCGACAACACACACACACACACACACCGACAACACACACACACACACCGACACACACACACACACACACCGACAACACACACACACACACACACCGACAACACACACACACACACACCGACAACACACACACACACACACACCGACAACACACACACACACACCGACAACACACACACACACACCGACAACACACCGACAACACACACACACACACCGACAACACACACACACCGACACACACACACACACACCGACAACACACACACACACACACGACAACACACACACACACACACACCGACAACACACACACACACACCGACAACACACACACACACCGACAACACACACACACACACGACACACGACACACACACACACCGACAACACACACACACACACCACACACACACACACACCGACAACACACACACACACACACCGACAACACACACACACACACACACCGACAACACACACACACACACACGACAACACACACACACACACACACGACAACACACACACACACACACACACACACACACACACACACACACACAACACACACACACACACCGACAACACACACACACACACACACACGACAACACACACACACACACACCGACACACACACACACACACACACACCGACAACACACACACACACACACCGACAACACACACACACACACACCGACAACACACACACACACACCGACAACACACACACACACACACACACACACACACACACACAACACACACACACACACACACACCGACAACACACACACACACACACGACAACACACACACACACACACACCGACAACACACACACACACACACCGACAACACACACACACACACACCGACAACACACACACACACACACACACACACGACAACACACACACACACACACACACCACACACACACACACACACACACACACACACACACACACACGACAACACACACACACACACACACACACACACACACACACACACCGACAACACACACACACACACACCGACACACACACACACACACCGACAACACACACACACACACGACAACACACACACACACACACCGACAACACACACACACACACACCGACAACACACACACACACACACACACGACACACACACACACACACCGACAACACACACACACACACACACACACACACACACACACACCGACACACACACACACACACACCGACAACACACACACACACACCGACAACACACACACACACACACCGACAACACACACACACACACCGACAACACACACACACACACACACACACACACACACACACCGACAACACACACACACACACACACACACACACCGACACACACACACACACACACACCGACAACACACACACACACACAACACACACACACACACCGACAACACACACACACACACACCGACAACACACACACACACACACCGACAACACACACACACACACACACCACAACACACACACACCGACAACACACACACACACGACAACACACACACACACCGACAACACACACACACACACACCGACAACACACACACACACACCGACACACACACACACACACACCGACAACACACACACACACACACACACACACACACACACACACACCGACAACACACACACACACACACCGACAACACACACACACACACACGACAACACACACACACACACCGACACACACACCGACAACACACACACACACACACCGACAACACACACACACACGACACACACACACACACACGACAACACACACACACACACACCGACAACACACACACACACACACCGACAACACACACACACACACCGACAACACACACACACACACCGACAACACACACACACACACACACACACGACACACACACACACACAACACACACACACACACACACACACACAACACACACACACACACCGACAACACACACACACACACACACGACAACACACACACACCACAACACACACACACCGACAAACACACACACACACCGACAACACACACACACACACACACCGACAACACACACACACACACCGACAACACACACACACACACACACGACAACACACACACACACCGACAACACACACACACACACCGACAACACACACACACACCGACAACACACACACACACACCGACAACACACACACACACACGACAACACACACACACACACCGACAACACACACACACACACACACCACAACACACACACACACACACCGACAACACACACACACACACACCGACAACACACACACACACACACCGACAACACACACACACACACACAACACACACACACACACACACACACACACACACCGACACACACACACACACACCGACAACACACACACACACACACCGACAACACACACACACACAGACAACACACACACACACACACCGACAACACACACACACACACACACACACACACACACCGACAACACACACACACACACACCGACAACACACACACACACACACCGACAACACACACACACACACCGACAACACACACACACACACAACACACACACACACCGACAACACACACACACACACACCGACACACAACACACACACACACACACACCGACAACACACACACACACACGACAACACAACACACACACACACCGACAACACACACACACACACACACACACACACACACACACACCGACACACACACACACACACCGACAACACACAAACACACACACACACCGACAACACACACACACACACACCGACAACACACACACACACACACCGACAACACACACACACACACCGACAACACACACACACACACACCGACAACACACACACACACACACCGACAACACACACACACACACCGACAACACACACACACACACACACACCGACAACACACACACACACACACCGACAACACACACACACACGACAACACACACACACACACACCACACACACACACACACACACCGACAACACACACACACACACACCGACAACACACACACACACACACACCGACAACACACACACACACACACCGACAACACACACACACACACACAGACAACACACACACACACACACCGACAACACACACACACACACACACGACACACACACACACACCGACAACACACACACACACACACGACAACACACACACACACACACGACACACACACACACACACACACCGACAACACACACACACACACACACCGACAACACACACACACCGACAACACACACACACACACCCACAACACACACACACACACACACACACACACACACACACACACACACACACACACACCGACAACACACACACACACACACCGACAACACACACACACACACACCGACAACACACACACACACACCGACAACACACACACACACACACACACACACCACACACACACACACACACACACACACACACACACACACCGACAACACACACACACACACACACACCGACAACACACACACCGACAACACACACACACACACACACACACACCGACACACACACACACACACACACACGACACACACACACACACCGACAACACACACACACACACACCGACAACACACACACACACACACCGACAACACACACACACACACACGACAACACACACACACACACCGACAACACACACACACACACACACCGACAACACACACACACACACACACACGACAACACACACACACACCGACAACACACACACACACACACCGACAACACACACACACACACCGACAACACACACACACACACACCGACAACACACACACACACACCGACAACACACACACACACACACACACACACACACACACCGACAACACACACACACACACACCGACAACACACACACACACACGACAACACACACACACACACACACACACACACACACGACAACACACACACACACACACCGACAACACACACACACACACACCGACAACACACACACACACACACACCGACAACACACACACACCGACAACACACACACACACACCGACAACACACACACACACCGACAACACACACACACACACACACCGACAACACACACACACACACACCGACAACACACACACACACACACACCGACAACACACACACACACACACTGACAACACACACACACACACCGACAACACACACACACACACACACCGACAACACACACACACACCGACAACACACACACACACACCGACAACACACACACACACACACACAACGACAACACACACACACACCGACAACACACACAAACACCGACAACACACACACACACACACCGACACACACACACACACACACACACCGACAACACACACACACACACCGACAACACACACACACACACCGACAACACATAAACACACACACACACCGACAACACACACACACACACCGACAACACACAAACACACACACACACCGACAACACACACACACACACCGACAACACACACACACACACCGACAACACACCGACAACACACACACACACACACCGACAACACACACACACACACCGACAACACATAACACACACACACACCGACAACACACACACACACACCGACAACACACACACACACACACCGACAACACACACACACACACCGACAACACACACACACACACAGACAACACACACACACACACCGACAACACACACACACACCGACAACACACACACACACAACACACACACACACACACCGACAACACACACACACACACACCGACAACACACACACACACACCGACAACACACACACACACCGACAACACACACACACACACACGACAACACACACACACACACACTACAACACACACACACACACACAACACACACACACACAACACACACACACACACCGACAACACACACACACACACACACACACCGACAACACACACACACACACACCGACAACACACACACACACACACACACCGACAACACACACACACACACACCGACAACACACACACACACACACCGACAACACACACACACACACCGACAACACACACACACACACAACACACACACACACACGACAACACACACACACACACACACACCGACAACACACACACACACACACACACACACACACACGACAACACACACACACACACGACAACACACACACACACAACACACCACAACACACACACACACACACACAGACAACACACACACACACACACCACACACACACACACACACCGACAACACACACACACACACACCGACAACACACACACACACACACCGACAACACACACACACACACACACGACAACACACACACACACACCGACAACACACACACACACACACCGACAACACACACACACACACACACACACACACACACACACACACACACACACCGACAACACACACACACACACCGACAACACACACACACACCGACAACACACACACACACACGACACACACACACACCGACAACACACACACAACCGACAACACACACACACACACACACCGACAACACACACACACACACCGAAAACACACACACACACCGACAACACACACACACACACACACCGACAACACACACACACACACACACACTGACAAAACACACACACACACACACCGACAACACACACACACACACACCGACAACACACACACACACACACACCGACAACACACACACACCGACAACACACACACACACACCGACAACACACACACACACCGACAACACACACACACACACACACACCGACAACACACACACACACACACCGACAACACATAAACACACACACACCGACAACACACACACACACACACTGACAACACACACACACACACACCGACAACACACACACACACACCGACAACACACACACACACCGACAACACACACACACACACACCGACAACACACACACACACACCACCGACAACACACACACACACCGACAACACACACACACACACACCGACAACACACACACACACAAACCGACAACACACACACACACACACCGACAACACACACACACACACACCGACAACACACACACACACACCGACAACACACACACACACACACACCGACAACACACACACACCGACAACACACACACACCGACAACACACACACACACCGACAACACACACACACACACACACCGACAACACACACACACCGACAACACACACACACACACCGACAACACACACACACCGACAACACACACACACACACCGACAACACACACACACACACACCGACAACACATAAACACACACACACCGGCAACACACACACACACACCGACAACACACACACACACACACCGACAACACACACACACACACACACACACACACACACACACACATACACACACACACACACACACACACCGACAACACACACACACACACCGACAACACACACACACACAAACAACACACACACACACACAACACACACACACACCGACAACACACACACACACACCGACAACACACACACACACACACCGACAACACACACACACACACACCGACAACACACACACACACACACCGACAACACACACACACACACACCGGCAACACACACACACACACCGACAACACACACACACACACACACCGACAACACACACACACCGACAACACACACACACCGACAACACACACACACACCGACAACACACACACACACACACACCGACAACACACACACACACACACCGACAACACACACACACACACCGACAACACACACACACACACCGACAACACATAAACACACACACACACCGACAACACACACACACACACACCGACAACACATAAACACACACACACACCGACAACACACACACACACACCGACAACACACACACACACACCGACAACACACCGACAACACACACACACACACACCGACAACACACACACACACACACACACACACACACACACACACACACACCGACAACACACACACACACCGACAACACACACACACAAACCTACAACACACACACACACACCGACAACACACACACACACACCGACAACACATAAACACACACACACCGACAACACACACACACACACCGACAACACATAAACACACACACACCGACAACACACACACACACACACCGACAACACACACACACACACACCGACAACACACACACACACACCGACAACACACACACACACACCGACAACACATAAACACACACACACCGACAACACACACACACACACACCGACAACACACACACACACACACCGACAACACACACACACACACACCGGCAACACACACACACACACCGACAACACACACACACACACACACCGACAACACACACACACCGACAACACACACACACCGACAACACACACACACACCGACAACACACACACACACACACACCGACAACACACACACACACACACCGACAACACACACACACACACCGACAACACACACACACACACCGACAACACATAAACACACACACACACCGACAACACACACACACACACACCGACAACACATAAACACACACACACACCGACAACACACACACACACACCGACAACACACACACACACACCGACAACACACCGACAACACACACACACACACACCGACAACACACACACACCGACAACACACACACACCGACAACACACACACACACACACCGACAACACACACACACACACACCGACAACACACACACACACACCGGCAACACACACACACACACCGACAACACACACACACACACACACACCGACAACACATACACACACACACACAAACACACACACACACAACACACACACACACACCGACAACACACACACACACACCGACAACACACACACACCGACAACACACACACACCGACAACACACACACACACCGACAACACACACACACACACACACCGACAACACACACACACCGACAACACACACACACACACCGACAACACACACACACCGACAACACACACACACACACCGACAACACACACACACACCGACAACACATAAACACACACACACCGGCAACACACACACACACACCGACAACACACACACACACACACCGACAACACACACACACACACACACACACACACACACACACACACACACACATACACACACACACACACACATACACACCGACAACACACACACACACACCGACAACACACACACACACAAACAACACACACACACACAACACACACACACACCGACAACACACACACACACACCGACAACACACACACACACACACCGACAACACACACACACACACACCGACAACACACACACACACACACCGACAACACACACACACACACAACACACACACACACCGACAACACACACACACACACACACACCGACAACACACACACACCGACAACACACACACACCGACAACACACACACACACCGACAACACACACACACACACACACCGACAACACACACACACACACACACACCGACAACACACACACACACACCGACAACACACACACACACACCGACAACACATAAACACACACACACACCGACAACACACACACACACACACCGACAACACATAAACACACACACACACCGACAACACACACACACACACCGACAACACACACACACACACCGACAACACACCGACAACACACACACACACACACCGACAACACACACACACCGACAACACACACACACCGACAACACACACACACACACACCGACAACACACACACACACACACCGACAACACACACACACACACCGGCAACACACACACACACACCGACAACACACACACACACACACACACCGACAACACACACACACACACACACAAACACACACACACACACACACACACACACACCGACAACACACACACACACACACCGACAACACACACACACACACACACCGACAACACACACACACACACACCGACAACACACACACACACACAAAGACAACACACACACACACACCGACAACACACACACACACACACACAACACACACACACACACCGACAACACACACACACACACACACCGACAACGCACACACACACACAAACACACACCGACAACACACACACATCGACAACACACACACACACAAACACCAGCAACACACACACCCACACCGACAACACACACACACACACCCACAACACACATACACTAACAACACACACACACACACACACACCGACAACACACACACACACACACGACAACACACACACACACACACACTGACAACACACACACACACACACCGACAACACACACACACACACACCGACAACACACACACACACACACACACACACCGACAACACACACACACACACACACCGACAACACACACACCGACAACACACACACACACACACACACTCAGACAACACACACACCGACAACACACACACACACAACACACACACACCGACAACACACACACACACACACCGACAACACACACACACCGACAACACACACACACACCGACAACACACACACACACACACCGACAACACACACACACACACACTGACAACACACACACACACACCGACAACACACACACACACACACACCGACAACACACACACACATACACACCGACAACACACACACACACCGACAACACACACACACACACACCGACAACACACACACACACACCGACAACACACACACACACACACCGACAACACACACACACACACAAACAACACACACACACACAACACACACACACACACACCGACAACACACACACACACACACACACACACACCGACAACACACACACACACACACCGACAACACACACACACTGACAACACACACACACACACACCGACAACACACACACACACACACCGACAACACACACACACACACACCGACAACACACACACACACACACACCGACAACACACACACACCGACAACACACACACACACACCGACAACACACACACACACCGACAACACACACACACACACACACCGACAACACACACACACACACACCGACAACACATAAACACACACACACCGACAACACACACACACACACACTGACAACACACACACACACACCGACAACACACACACACACACACACCGACAACACACACACACACCGACAACACACACACACACACCGACAACACACACACACACACACACAACGACAACACACACACACACCGACAACACACACACACACCGACAACACACACACACACACCGACAACACACACACACACACACACCGACAACACACACACACACACCGACAACACACACACACACACCGACAACACATAAACACACATACACACCGACAACACACACACACACACCGACAACACATAAACACACACACACACCGACAACACACACACACACACCGACAACACACACACACACACCGACAACACACCGACAACACACACACACACACACGACAACACACACACACACACCGACAACACATAAACACACACACACACCGACAACACACACACACACACCGACAACACACACACACACACTCACCGACAACTCACACACACACACCGACAACACACACACACACCGACAACACACACACACACCGACAACACACACACACACCGACAACACACACACACACAACACACACACACACACACCGACAACACACACACACACACACCGACAACACACACACACACACCGACAACACACACACACACCGACAACACACACACACACACCGACAACAGACACACACACACCTACAACACACACACACACAAACAACACACACACACACAACACACACACACACACCGACAACACACACACACACACACACACACCGACAACACACACACACACACACCGACAACACACACACACACACACACACCGACAACACACACACACACACACCGACAACACACACACACACACACCGACAACACACACACACACACCGACAACACACACACACACACAACACACACACACACCGACAACACACACACACACACACACACCGACAACACACACACACACACACACACACACACACACCGACAACACACACACACACATCGACAACACACACACACACAAACACCAGCAACACACACACACACACACACAGACAACACACACACACACACACCCACAACACACACACACCGACAACACACACACACCGACAACACACACACACACCGACAACACACACACACACACACACTGACAACACACACACACACACACCGACAACACACACACACACACACCGACAACACACACACACACACACACACCGACAACACACACACACACACACCGACAACACACACACACCGACAACACACACACATACACACACACACACTCAGACAACACACACACCGACAACACACACACACACAACACACACACACACCGACAACACACACACACACACACCGACAACACACACACACACACACTGACAACACACACACACACACCGACAACACACACACACACACACCGACAACACACACACACATACACACCGACAACACACACACACACCGACAACCCACACACACACACACACACACACACACACACACACACACACACACCGACAACACACACACACACCGACAACACACACACACACACACCTACAACACACACACACACACCGACAACACACACACACACACACCGACAACACATAAACACACACACACCGACAACACACACACACACACAGACAACACACACACACACACACCGACAACACACACACACACACACCGACAACACACACACACCGACAACACACACACACACACCAACAACACACACACACACACAACGACAACACACACACACACACACACCGACAACACACACACACATACACACCGACAACACACACACACCGACAACACACACACACACACACACACACACACACACACACACACACACACACCGACAACACACACACACACCGACAACACACACACACACAAACCTACAACACACACACACACACCGACAACACACACACACACACCGACAACACATAAACACACACACACCGACAACACACACACACACACAGACAACACACACACACACACACCGACAACACACACACACACACACCGACAACACACACACACCGACAACACACACACACACACACCAACAACACACACACAGACACACCGACAACACACACACACACACACACTGACAACACACACACACACACCGACAACACACACACACACACACCGACAACACACACACACACACACACACACACACACACACCGACAACACACACACACACCGACAACACACACACACACACACACCGACAACACACACACACACACACCGAAAACACACACACACACACACCGACAACACACACACACACACACACACACCGACAACACACACACACACACACACTGACAACACACACACACACACACCGACAACACACACACACACACCGACAACACACACACACACACACACCGACAACACACACACACCGACAACACACACACACACACCGACAACACACACACACACCGACAACACACACACACACACACACACACACACACCGACAACACACACACACACCGACAACACACACACACACACACACCGACAACACACACACACACACCGAAAACACACACACACACCGACAACACACACACACACACACACCGACAACACACACACACACACACACACTGACAAACACACACACACACACACCGACAACACACACACACACACACCGACAACACACACACACACACACACCGACAACACACACACACCGACAACACACACACACACACCGACAACACACACACACACCGACAACACACACACACACACACACCGACAACACACACACACACACACCGACAACACATAAACACACACACACCGACAACACACACACACACACACTGACAACACACACACACACACACCGACAACACACACACACACACACCGACAACACACACACACACCGACAACACACACACACACACACCGACAACACACACACACACACCACCGACAACACACACACACACCGACAACACACACACACACACACCGACAACACACACACACACAAACCGACAACACACACACACACACACCGACAACACACACACACACACACCGACAACACACACACACACACCGACAACACACACACACACACACACCGACAACACACACACACCGACAACACACACACACCGACAACACACACACACACCGACAACACACACACACACACACACCGACAACACACACACACCGACAACACACACACACACACCGACAACACACACACACCGACAACACACACACACACACCGACAACACACACACACACACACCGACAACACATAAACACACACACACCGGCAACACACACACACACACCGACAACACACACACACACACACCGACAACACACACACACACACACACACACACACACACACACACACACACACACACACACACACACACCGACAACACACACACACACACCGACAACACACACACACACAAACAACACACACACACACACAACACACACACACACCGACAACACACACACACACACCGACAACACACACACACACACACCGACAACACACACACACACACACCGACAACACACACACACACACACCGACAACACACACACACACACACCGGCAACACACACACACACACCGACAACACACACACACACACACACCGACAACACACACACACCGACAACACACACACACCGACAACACACACACACACCGACAACACACACACACACACACACCGACAACACACACACACACACACCGACAACACACACACACACACCGACAACACACACACACACACCGACAACACATAAACACACACACACACCGACAACACACACACACACACACCGACAACACATAAACACACACACACACCGACAACACACACACACACACCGACAACACACACACACACACCGACAACACACCGACAACACACACACACACACACCGACAACACACACACACACACACACACACACACACACACACACACACACACACACACCGACAACACACACACACACCGACAACACACACACACAAACCTACAACACACACACACACACCGACAACACACACACACACACCGACAACACATAAACACACACACACCGACAACACACACACACACACCGACAACACATAAACACACACACACCGACAACACACACACACACACACCGACAACACACACACACACACACACCGACAACACACACACACACACACCGGCAACACACACACACACACCGACAACACACACACACACACACACCGACAACACACACACACCGACAACACACACACACCGACAACACACACACACACCGACAACACACACACACACACACACCGACAACACACACACACACACACCGACAACACACACACACACACCGACAACACACACACACACACCGACAACACATAAACACACACACACACCGACAACACACACACACACACACCGACAACACATAAACACACACACACACCGACAACACACACACACACACCGACAACACACACACACACACCGACAACACACCGACAACACACACACACACACACCGACAACACACACACACCGACAACACACACACACCGACAACACACACACACACACACCGACAACACACACACACACACACCGACAACACACACACACACACCGGCAACACACACACACACACCGACAACACACACACACACACACACCGACAACACACACACACACACACACAAACACACACACACACAACACACACACACACACCGACAACACACACACACACACACCGACAACACACACACACACACACACCGACAACACACACACACACACACCGACAACACACACACACACACACCGACAACACACACACACACACCGACAACACACACACACACACACACAACACACACACACACACCGACAACACACACACACACACACACCGACAACACACACACACACACACACACACACACACACACACACACAAACACACACCGACAACACACACACACACACACACATCGACAACACACACACACACAAACACCAGCAACACACACACCCACACCGACAACACACACACACACACCCACAACACACATACACTAACAACACACACACACACACACACACCGACAACACACACACACACACACCGACAACACACACACACACACACACTGACAACACACACACACACACACCGACAACACACACACACACACACCGACAACACACACACACACACCGACAACACACACACACACACAACACACACACACACCGACAACACACACACACACACACACACCGACAACACACACACACACACACCGACAACACACACACACACACCGACAACACACACACACACACACACACACACACACCGACAACACACACACACACACACCGACAACACACACACACACACCGACAACACACACACACACACACACACACACACACCGACAACACACACACACACACACCGACAACACACACACACACACACACACCGACAACACACACACACACACACCGACAACACACACACACACACACCGACAACACACACACACACACCGACAACACACACACACACACAACACACACACACACCGACAACACACACACACACACACACACCGACAACACACACACACACACACACACACACACACCGACAACACACACACACACATCGACAACACACACACACACAAACACCAGCAACACACACACACACACACACAGACAACACACACACACACACACCCACAACACACACACACCGACAACACACACACACCGACAACACACACACACACCGACAACACACACACACACACACACTGACAACACACACACACACACACCGACAACACACACACACACACACCGACAACACACACACACACACACACACCGACAACACACACACACACACACCGACAACACACACACACCGACAACACACACACATACACACACACACACTCAGACAACACACACACCGACAACACACACACACACAACACACACACACACCGACAACACACACACACACACACCGACAACACACACACACACACACTGACAACACACACACACACACCGACAACACACACACACACACACCGACAACACACACACACATACACACCGACAACACACACACACACCGACAACACACACACACACACACACACACACACACACACACACACACACACACACACCGACAACACACACACACACCGACAACACACACACACACACACCTACAACACACACACACACACCGACAACACACACACACACACACCGACAACACATAAACACACACACACCGACAACACACACACACACACAGACAACACACACACACACACACCGACAACACACACACACACACACCGACAACACACACACACCGACAACACACACACACACACCAACAACACACACACACACACAACGACAACACACACACACACACCGACAACACACACACACACACCGAAAACACACACACACACCGACAACACACACACACACACACACCGACAACACACACACACACACACACTGACAAAACACACACACACACACACCGACAACACACACACACCGACAACACACACACACACACCGACAACACACACACACACCGACAACACACACACACACACACACTGACAACACACACACACACACACCGACAACACATAAACACACACACACCGACAACACACACACACACACACTGACAACACACACACACACACACCGACAACACACACACACACACACCGACAACACACACACACACCGACAACACACACACACACACACCGACAACACACACACACACACACACCGACAACACACACACACACCGACAACACACACACACACACACCGACAACACACACACACACACACCGACAACACACACACACACACACCGACAACACACACACACACACACCGACAACACACACACACACCGACAACACACACACACACACACACCGACAACACACACACACCGACAACACACACACACCGACAACACACACACACACCGACAACACACACACACACACACACCGACAACACACACACACCGACAACACACACACACACACCGACAACACACACACACCGACAACACACACACACACACCGACAACACACACACACACACACCGACAACACATAAACACACACACACCGGCAACACACACACACACACCGACAACACACACACACACACACCGACAACACACACACACACACACACACACACACACACACACACATACACACACACACACACACACACACCGACAACACACACACACACACCGACAACACACACACACACAAACAACACACACACACACACAACACACACACACACCGACAACACACACACACACACCGACAACACACACACACACACACCGACAACACACACACACACACACCGACAACACACACACACACACACCGACAACACACACACACACACACCGGCAACACACACACACACACCGACAACACACACACACACACACACCGACAACACACACACACCGACAACACACACACACCGACAACACACACACACACCGACAACACACACACACACACACACCGACAACACACACACACACACACCGACAACACACACACACACACCGGCAACACACACACACACACCGACAACACATAAACACACACACACACCGACAACACACACACACACACACCGACAACACATAAACACACACACACACCGACAACACACACACACACACCGACAACACACACACACACACCGACAACACACCGACAACACACACACACACACACCGACAACACACACACACACACACACACACACACACACACACACACACCGACAACACACACACACACCGACAACACACACACACACAAACCTACAACACACACACACACACCGACAACACACACACACACACCGACAACACATAAACACACACACACCGACAACACACACACACACACCGACAACACATAAACACACACACACCGACAACACACACACACACACACCGACAACACACACACACACACACCGACAACACACACACACACACACCGGCAACACACACACACACCGACAACACACACACACACACACACCGACAACACACACACACCGACAACACACACACACCGACAACACACACACACACCGACAACACACACACACACACACACCGACAACACACACACACACACACCGACAACACACACACACACACCGACAACACACACACACACACCGACAACACATAAACACACACACACACCGACAACACACACACACACACACCGACAACACATAAACACACACACACACCGACAACACACACACACACACCGACAACACACACACACACACCGACAACACACCGACAACACACACACACACACACCGACAACACACACACACCGACAACACACACACACCGACAACACACACACACACACACCGACAACACACACACACACACACCGACAACACACACACACACACCGGCAACACACACACACACACCGACAACACACACACACACACACACACCGACAACACACACACACACACACACAAACACACACACACACAACACACACACACACACCGACAACACACACACACACACACCGACAACACACACACACACACACACCGACAACACACACACACACACACCGACAACACACACACACACACACCGACAACACACACACACACACCGACAACACACACACACACACACACAACACACACACACACACCGACAACACACACACACACACACACCGACAACACACACACACACACACACACACACACACACACACACAACACACACCGACAACACACACACACACACATCGACAACACACACACACACAAACACCAGCAACACACACACCCACACCGACAACACACACACACACACCCACAACACACATACACTAACAACACACACACACACACACACACCGACAACACACACACACACACACCGACAACACACACACACACACACACTGACAACACACACACACACACACCGACAACACACACACACACACACCGACAACACACACACACACACACACACACACCGACAACACACACACACACACACACCGACAACACACACACCGACAACACACACACACACACACACACTCAGACAACACACACACCGACAACACACACACACACAACACACACACACCGACAACACACACACACACACACCGACAACACACACACACCGACAACACACACACACACCGACAACACACACACACACACACCGACAACACACACACACACACACTGACAACACACACACACACCGACAACACACACACACACACACACCGACAACACACACACACATACACACCGACAACACACACACACACCGACAACACACACACACACACACCGACAACACACACACACACACCGACAACACACACACACACACACCGACAACACACACACACACACAAACAACACACACACACACAACACACACACACACACACCGACAACACACACACACACACACACACACCGACAACACACACACACACACACCGACAACACACACACACCGACAACACACACACACACACACCGACAACACACACACACACACACCGACAACACACACACACACACACCGACAACACACACACACCGACAACACACACACACACACCGACAACACACACACACACCGACAACACACACACACACACACACCGACAACACACACACACACACACCGACAACACATAAACACACACACACCGACAACACACACACACACACACTGACAACACACACACACACACCGACAACACACACACACACACACACCGACAACACACACACACACTGACAACACACACACACACACCGACAACACACACACACACACACACAACGACAACACACACACACACCGACAACACACACACACACCGACAACACACACACACACACCGACAACACACACACACACACACACCGACAACACACACACACACACCGACAACACACACACACACACCGACAACACATAAACACACACACACACCGACAACACACACACACACACCGACAACACATAAACACACACACACACCGACAACACACACACACACACCGACAACACACACACACACACCGACAACACACCGACAACACACACACACACACACCGACAACACACACACACACACCGACAACACATAAACACACACACACACCGACAACACACACACACACACCGACAACACACACACACACACTCACCGACAACTCACACACACACACACACACACACACACACCGACAACACACACACACACCGACAACACACACACACACCGACAACACACACACACACAACACACACACACACACACCGACAACACACACACACACACACCGACAACACACACACACACACCGACAACACACACACACACCGACAACACACACACACACACCGACAACAGACACACACACACCTACAACACACACACACACAAACAACACACACACACACAACACACACACACACACCGACAACACACACACACACACACACACACCGACAACACACACACACACACACCGACAACACACACACACACACACACACCGACAACACACACACACACACACCGACAACACACACACACACACACCGACAACACACACACACACACCGACAACACACACACACACACAACACACACACACACCGACAACACACACACACACACACACACCGACAACACACACACACACACACACACACACACCGACAACACACACACACACATCGACAACACACACACACACAAACACCAGCAACACACACACACACACACACAGACAACACACACACACACACACCCACAACACACACACACCGACAACACACACACACCGACAACACACACACACACCGACAACACACACACACACACACACTGACAACACACACACACACACACCGACAACACACACACACACACACCGACAACACACACACACACACACACACCGACAACACACACACACACACACCGACAACACACACACACCGACAACACACACACATACACACACACACACTCAGACAACACACACACCGACAACACACACACACACAACACACACACACACCGACAACACACACACACACACACCGACAACACACACACACACACACTGACAACACACACACACACACCGACAACACACACACACACACACCGACAACACACACACACATACACACCGACAACACACACACACACCGACAACACACACACACACACACACACACACACACACACACACACACACACACACACACCGACAACACACACACACACCGACAACACACACACACACACACCTACAACACACACACACACACCGACAACACACACACACACACACCGACAACACATAAACACACACACACCGACAACACACACACACACACAGACAACACACACACACACACACCGACAACACACACACACACACACCGACAACACACACACACCGACAACACACACACACACACCAACAACACACACACACACACAACGACAACACACACACACACACACACCGACAACACACACACACATACACACCGACAACACACACACACACCGACAACACACACACACACACACACACACACACACACACACACACACACCGACAACACACACACACACCGACAACACACACACACACAAACCTACAACACACACACACACACCGACAACACACACACACACACCGACAACACATAAACACACACACACCGACAACACACACACACACACACAGACAACACACACACACACACACCGACAACACACACACACACACACCGACAACACACACACACCGACAACACACACACACACACACCAACAACACACACACAGACACACCGACAACACACACACACACACACACTGACAACACACACACACACACACACCGACAACACACACACACACACACCGACAACACACACACACACACACACACACACACACACACACCGACAACACACACACACACCGACAACACACACACACACACACACCGACAACACACACACACACACACCGAAAACACACACACACACACACCGACAACACACACACACACACACACACACCGACAACACACACACACACACACACTGACAACACACACACACACACACACCGACAACACACACACACACACCGACAACACACACACACACACACACCGACAACACACACACACCGACAACACACACACACACACCGACAACACACACACACACCGACAACACACACACACACACACACACACACCGACAACACACACACACACCGACAACACACACACACACACACACCGACAACACACACACACACACCGAAAACACACACACACACACACCGACAACACACACACACACACACACCGACAACACACACACACACACACACTGACAAAACACACACACACACACACCGACAACACACACACACACACACCGACAACACACACACACACACACACCGACAACACACACACACCGACAACACACACACACACACCGACAACACACACACACACCGACAACACACACACACACACACACCGACAACACACACACACACACACCGACAACACATAAACACACACACACCGACAACACACACACACACACACTGACAACACACACACACACACACCGACAACACACACACACACACACCGACAACACACACACACACCGACAACACACACACACACACACCGACAACACACACACACACACACACCGACAACACACACACACACCGACAACACACACACACACACACCGACAACACACACACACACACACCGACAACACACACACACACACACCGACAACACACACACACACACACCGACAACACACACACACACCGACAACACACACACACACACACACCGACAACACACACACACCGACAACACACACACACCGACAACACACACACACACCGACAACACACACACACACACACACCGACAACACACACACACCGACAACACACACACACACACCGACAACACACACACACACCGACAACACACACACACACACACACCGACAACACACACACACACACCGAAAACACACACACACACACACCGACAACACACACACACACACACACCGACAACACACACACACACACACACTGACAAAACACACACACACACACACCGACAACACACACACACACACACCGACAACACACACACACACACACACCGACAACACACACACACCGACAACACACACACACACACCGACAACACACACACACACCGACAACACACACACACACACACACCGACAACACACACACACACACACCGACAACACATAAACACACACACACCGACAACACACACACACACACACTGACAACACACACACACACACACCGACAACACACACACACACACACCGACAACACACACACACACCGACAACACACACACACACACACCGACAACACACACACACACACACACCGACAACACACACACACACCGACAACACACACACACACACACCGACAACACACACACACACACACCGACAACACACACACACACACACCGACAACACACACACACACACACCGACAACACACACACACACCGACAACACACACACACACACACACCGACAACACACACACACCGACAACACACACACACCGACAACACACACACACACCGACAACACACACACACACACACACCGACAACACACACACACCGACAACACACACACACACACCGACAACACACACACACCGACAACACACACACACACACCGACAACACACACACACACACACCGACAACACATAAACACACACACACCGGCAACACACACACACACACCGACAACACACACACACACACACCGACAACACACACACACACACACACACACACACACACACACACATACACACACACACACACACACACACACCGACAACACACACACACACACCGACAACACACACACACACAAACAACACACACACACACACAACACACACACACACCGACAACACACACACACACACCGACAACACACACACACACACACCGACAACACACACACACACACACCGACAACACACACACACACACACCGACAACACACACACACACACACCGGCAACACACACACACACACCGACAACACACACACACACACACACCGACAACACACACACACCGACAACACACACACACCGACAACACACACACACACCGACAACACACACACACACACACACCGACAACACACACACACACACACCGACAACACACACACACCGACAACACACACACACACACCGACAACACATAAACACACACACACACCGACAACACACACACACACACACCGACAACACATAAACACACACACACACCGACAACACACACACACACACCGACAACACACACACACACACCGACAACACACCGACAACACACACACACACACACCGACAACACACACACACACACACACACACACACACACACACACACACACACCGACAACACACACACACACCGACAACACACACACACACAAACCTACAACACACACACACACACCGACAACACACACACACACACCGACAACACATAAACACACACACACCGACAACACACACACACACACAGACAACACACACACACACACACCGACAACACACACACACACACACCGACAACACACACACACCGACAACACACACACACACACACACCAACAACACACACACAGACACACCGACAACACACACACACACACACACTGACAACACACACACACACACACACCGACAACACACACACACACACACCGACAACACACACACACACACACACACACACACACACACACACCGACAACACACACACACACCGACAACACACACACACACACACACCGACAACACACACACACACACACCGAAAACACACACACACACACACCGACAACACACACACACACACACACACACCGACAACACACACACACACACACACTGACAACACACACACACACACACACCGACAACACACACACACACACCGACAACACACACACACACACACACCGACAACACACACACACCGACAACACACACACACACACCGACAACACACACACACACCGACAACACACACACACACACACACACACACACACACCGACAACACACACACACACCGACAACACACACACACACACACACCGACAACACACACACACACACACGACAAACACACACACACACACACCGACACACACACACACACACACACACCGACAACACACACACACACACACACTGACAAACACACACACACACACACCGACAACACACACACACACACACACCGACAACACACACACACACGACACACACACACACACACACCGACAACACACACACACACCACCGACACACACACACACACACACCGACAACACACACACACACACACCGACACACACACACACACACCGACAACACACACACACACACGACAACACACACACACACACACACCGACAACACACAAACACACACCGAAACACACACACACACACACCGACAACACACACACACACACACACCGACAACACACACACACACACACCGACAACACACACACACACACACACCGACAACACACACACACACACAGACAACACACACACACACACACGACAACACACACACACACACACCGAACAACACACACACACACACACACCGACAACACACACACACACACACCGACAACACACACACACACACACACCGACAACACACACACACACACACACACACACGACAACACACACACACACACCGACAACACACACACACACACACCGACAACACACACACACACACCGACAACACACACACACACACACAACACACACACACACCGACAACACACACACACACCGACAACACACACACACACACACGACAACACACACACACACACACCGACAACACACACACACACACACCGACAACACACACACACACACACCGACAACACACACACACACACACCGACAACACACACACACACACACCGACAACACACACACACACACACACACCGACAACACACACACACCACACACACACACACACCACAACACACACACACACCACAACACACACACACACACACACCGACAACACACACACACACACACCGACAACACACACACACACACCGACAACACACACACACACCGACAACACACACACACACACACCGACAACACACACACACACACACAACACACACACACACACAACACACACACACACCGACAACACACACACACACACCGACAACACACACACACACACCGACAACACACCGACAACACACACACACACACACCGACAACACACACACACACACACACACACACACACCACACACACACACACCGACAACACACACACACACACCGACAACACACACACACACACACCGACAACACAAAACACACACACACCGACAACACACACACACACACCGACAACACACACACACACACACACCGACAACACACACACACACACACGACAACACACACACAC
>NW_027675493.1:635000-642500 GCF_965601325.2 Salmo salar | reverse complement strand
CGACAACACACACACACACACCGACAACAGACACACACACACCTACAACACACACACACACAAACAACACACACACACACACACACACACACACACACCGACAACACACACACACACACACACACACCGACAACACACACACACACACACCGACAACACACACACACACACACACACCGACAACACACACACACACACACCGACAACACACACACACACACACCGACAACACACACACACACACCGACAACACACACACACACACAACACACACACACACACCGACAACACACACACACACACACACACCGACAACACACACACACACACACACACACACACACACCGACAACACACACACACACATCGACAACACACACACACACAAATACCAGCAACACACACACACACACACACAGACAACACACACACACACACACCCACAACACACACACACCGACAACACACACACACCGACAACACACACACACACCGACAACACACACACACACACACACACACACTGACAACACACACACACACACACCGACAACACACACACACACACACCGACAACACACACACACACACACACACCGACAACACACACACACACACACCGACAACACACACACACACACACCGACAACACACACACACACACCGACAACACACACACACACACAACACACACACACACACCGACAACACACACACACACACACACACCGACAACACACACACACACACACACACACACACACCGACAACACACACACACACATCGACAACACACACACACACAAACACCAGCAACACACACACACACACACACAGACAACACACACACACACACACCCACAACACACACACACCGACAACACACACACACCGACAACACACACACACACCGACAACACACACACACACACACACACTGACAACACACACACACACACACCGACAACACACACACACACACACCGACAACACACACACACACACACACACCGACAACACACACACACACACACACCGACAACACACACACACCGACAACACACACACACACACACACACACACTCAGACAACACACACACCGACAACACACACACACACAACACACACACACACCGACAACACACACACACACACACCGACAACACACACACACACACCGACAACACACACACACACACACTGACAACACACACACACACACCGACAACACACACACACACACACCGACAACACACACACACATACACACCGACAACACACACACACACCGACAACACACACACACACACACACACACACACACACACACACACCGACAACACACACACACACCGACAACACACACACACACACACCTACAACACACACACACACACCGACAACACACACACACACACACCGACAACACATAAACACACACACACCGACAACACACACACACACACAGACAACACACACACACACACACCGACAACACACACACACACACACCGACAACACACACACACCGACAACACACACACACACCAACAACACACACACACACACAACGACAACACACACACACACACACACACCGACAACACACACACACATACACACCGACAACACACACACACACCGACAACACACACACACACACACCACACACACACACACACACACACACCGACAACACACACACACACCGACAACACACACACACACAAACCTACAACACACACACACACACCGACAACACACACACACACACCGACAACACATAAACACACACACACCGACAACACACACACACACACAGACAAAACACACACACACACACCGACAACACACACACACACACACCGACAACACACACACACCGACAACACACACACACACACACACCAACAACACACACACAGACACACCGACAACACACACACACACACACACTGACAACACACACACACACACACACCGACAACACACACACACACACACCGACAACACACACACACACACACACACACACACACACCGACAACACACACACACACCGACAACACACACACACACACACACCGACAACACACACACACACACACCGAAAACACACACACACACACACCGACAACACACACACACACACACACACACCGACAACACACACACACACACACTGACAACACACACACACACACACACCGACAACACACACACACACACCGACAACACACACACACACACACACCGACAACACACACACACCGACAACACACACACACACACCGACAACACACACACACACCGACAACACACACACACACACACACCGACAACACACACACACACACACCGACAACACATAAACACACACACACCGACAACACACACACACACACACCGACAACACACACACACACCGACAACACACACACACACACCGACAACACACACACACACACACACACACCGACAACACACACACACATCGACAACACACACACACACCGACAACACACACACACACACCGACAACACACACACACACACACACCGACAACACACACACACCGACAACACACACACACACACCGACAACACATAAACACACACACACACCGACAACACACACACACACACACCGACAACACATAAACACACACACACACCGACAACACACACACACACACACCGACAACACACACACACACACCGACAACACACCGACAACACACACACACACACACCGACAACACACACACACACGCCGACAACACACACACACACACCACCGACAACACACACACACACACCGACAACACATAAACACACACACACACACACACACACACACACACACACACACACCGACAACACACACACACACCGACAACACACACACACACAAACCTACAACACACACACACACACCGACAACACACACACACACACCGACAACACATAAACACACACACACCGACAACACACACACACACACAGACAAAACACACACACACACACCGACAACACACACACACACACACCGACAACACACACACACCGACAACACACACACACACACACACCAACAACACACACACAGACACACCGACAACACACACACACACACACACTGACAACACACACACACACACACACCGACAACACACACACACACACACCGACAACACACACACACACACACACACACACACACACCGACAACACACACACACACCGACAACACACACACACACACACACCGACAACACACACACACACACACCGAAAACACACACACACACACACCGACAACACACACACACACACACACACACCGACAACACACACACACACACACACTGACAACACACACACACACACACACCGACAACACACACACACACACCGACAACACACACACACACACACACCGACAACACACACACACCGACAACACACACACACACACCGACAACACACACACACACACCGACAACACACACACACACACACACCGACAACACACACACACACACACCGACAACACATAAACACACACACACCGACAACACACACACACACACACCGACAACACACACACACACCGACAACACACACACACACACCGACAACACACACACACACACACACACACCGACAACACACACACACATCGACAACACACACACACACCGACAACACACACACACACACCGACAACACACACACACACACACACCGACAACACACACACACCGACAACACACACACACACACCGACAACACATAAACACACACACACACCGACAACACACACACACACACCGACAACACATAAACACACACACACACCGACAACACACACACACACACACCGACAACACACACACACACACCGACAACACACCGACAACACACACACACACACCGACAACACACACACACACGCCGACAACACACACACACACACACACCGACAACACACACACACACACACCGACAACACACACACACACCGACAACACACACACACACACCGACAACACACACACACACACACACACCGACAACACACACACACATCGACAACACACACACACACCGACAACACACACACACACACCGACAACACACACACACACACACACCGACAACACACACACACCGACAACACACACACACACCGACAACACATAAACACACACACACACCGACAACACACACACACACACACCGACAACACATAAACACACACACACACCGACAACACACACACACACACACCGACAACACACACACACACACCGACAACACACCGACAACACACACACACACACACCGACAACACACACACACACACCGACAACACACACACACACACACACCGACAACACACACACACACACACCGACAACACACACACACACCGACAACACACACACACACACCGGCAACACACACACACACACCGACAACACACACACACACACACCGACAACACACACACACACACACACACACACACACACACACATACACACACACACACACACACACACACCGACAACACACACACACACACCGACAACACACACACACACAAACAACACACACACACACACAACACACACACACACCGACAACACACACACACACACCGACAACACACACACACACACACCGACAACACACACACACACACACCGACAACACACACACACACACACCGACAACACACACACACACACACCGACAACACACACACACACCGACAACACACACACACACACACACCGACAACACACACACACCGACAACACACACACACCGACAACACACACACACACCGACAACACACACACACACACACACCGACAACACACACACACACACACCGACAACACATAAACACACACACACCGACAACACACACACACACACACTGACAACACACACACACACACACCGACAACACACACACACACACCGACAACACACACACACACACACCGACAACACACACACACACACCGACAACACACACACACACACAACACACACACACACACCGACAACACACACACACACACACACACCGACAACACACACACACACACACACACACACACACCGACAACACACACACACACATCGACAACACACACACACACAAACACCAGCAACACACACACACACACACACAGACAACACACACACACACACACCCACAACACACACACACCGACAACACACACACACACACACCGACAACACACACACACACCGACAACACACACACACACACACACTGACAACACACACACACACACACCGACAACACACACACACACCGACAACACACACACACACACACACACCGACAACACACACACACACACACACCGACAACACACACACACCGACAACACACACACACACACACACACACACTCAGACAACACACACACCGACAACACACACACACACAACACACACACACACACCGACAACACACACACACACACCGACAACACACACACACACACACTGACAACACACACACACACACCGACAACACACACACACACACACACCGACAACACACACACACATACACACCGACAACACACACACACACCGACAACACACACACACACACACACACACACACACACACACACACACACACACACACACACACACACACCGACAACACACACACACACCGACAACACACACACACACACACCTACAACACACACACACACACCGACAACACACACACACACACACCGACAACACATAAACACACACACACCGACAACACACACACACACACAGACAACACACACACACACACACCGACAACACACACACACACACACCGACAACACACACACACCGACAACACACACACACACACCAACAACACACACACACACACAACGACAACACACACACACAAACCGACAACACACACACACATACAAACCGACAACACACACACACACCGACAACACACACACACACACACACACACACACACACACACACACACACACACACACACACACACCGACAACACACACACACACCGACAACACACACACACACAAACCTACAACACACACACACACACCGACAACACACACACACACACCGACAACACATAAACACACACACACCGACAACACACACACACACACAGACAACACACACACACACACACCGACAACACACACACACACACACCGACAACACACACACACCGACAACACACACACACACACACACCAACAACACACACACAGACACACCGACAACACACACACACACACACACTGACAACACACACACACACACACACCGACAACACACACACACACACACCGACAACACACACACACACACACACCGACAACACACACACACACACACCGAAAACACACACACACACACACCGACAACACACACACACACACCGACAACACACACACACACACACACTGACAACACACACACACACACACACCGACAACACACACACACACACCGACAACACACACACACACACACACCGACAACACACACACACCGACAACACACACACACACACCGACAACACACACACACACACCGACAACACATAAACACACACACACCGACAACACACACACACACACACCGACAACACACACACACACCGACAACACACACACACACACCGACAACACACACACACACACACACACACCGACAACACACACACACATCGACAACACACACACACACCGACAACACACACACACACACCGACAACACACACACACACACACACCGACAACACACACACACCGACAACACACACACACACACACACCGACAACACACACACACACACACCGACAACACATAAACACACACACACACCGACAACACACACACACACACACCGACAACACACACACACACACCGACAACACACCGACAACACACACACACACACACCGACAACACACACACACACACCGACAACACACACACACACACACACCGACAACACACACACACACACACACCGACAACACACACACACACCGACAACACACACACACACACCGACAACACACACACACACACACACACACCGACAACACACACACACATCGACAACACACACACACACCGACAACACACACACACACACACCGACAACACACACACACACACACACCGACAACACACACACACCGACAACACACACACACACACACCGACAACACATAAACACACACACACACCGACAACACACACACACACACACCGACAACACATACACACACACACACCGACAACACACACACACACACACCGACAACACACACACACACACCGACAACACACCGACAACACACACACACACACACCGACAACACACACACACACACCGACAACACACACACACACACACACCGACAACACACACACAC
>NW_027675493.1:612500-617500 GCF_965601325.2 Salmo salar | reverse complement strand
CAAGCAAAGCATGTGAAAGAAGCACGGTGGCTAGGAAAAACTCCCTAGGAAAAACTCCCTAGAAAGGCCAAAAACCTAGGAAGAAACCTAGAGAGGAACCAGGCTATGAGGGGTGGCCAGTCCTCTTCTGGCTGTGCAGGGTGGATATTAAAACAGAACATGGTCAAAATGTTAAAATGTTAAAATGTTCATAAATGACCAGCATGGTCAAATAATAATAATCATAGTAGTTGTCGAGGGTGCAACAAGCACGTCCGGTGAACAGGTCAGGGTTCCATAGCCGCAGGCAGAACAGTTGAAACTGGAGCAGCAGCACGGCCAGGTGGACTGGGGACAGCAAGGAGTCATCATACCAGGTAGTCCTGAGGCATGGTCCTAGGGCTCAGGTCCTCCGAGAGAAAGACAGAAAGAGAGAAAGAGAGAATTAGAGAGAGCATATTTAAATACACACAGGACACCGGATAAGACAAGAGAAATACTCCAGATGTAACAGACTGACCCTAGCCCCCCGACACATAAACTACTGCAGCATAAATACTGGAGGCTGAGACAGGAGGGATCAGAAGACACTGTGGCCCCATCCGATGATACCCCCGGACAGGGCCAAACAGGCAGGATATAACCCCACCCACTTTGCCAAAGCACAGCCCCCACACCACTAGAGGGATGTCTCCAACCACCAACTTACCGTCCTAAGACAAGGCCGAGTATAGCCCACAACGATCTCCGCCATGGCACAACCCAAGGGGGGGGGGGGGGGGGGGGGCGCCAACCCAGACAGGAAGACCACGTCAGTGACTCAACCCACTCAAGTGACGCACCCCTCCCATGGACGGCATGGAAGAACACCAGTAGGCCAGTGACTCAGCCTCTGTAAAAGGGTTAGAGGCAGAGAATCCCAGTGGAAAGAGGGGAACCGGCAAGGCAGAGACAGCAAGGGCGGTTCGTTGCTCCAGCCTTTCCGTTCACCTTCACACTCCTGGGCCAGACTATACTTAATCATAGGACCTACTGAAGAGATAAGTCTTCAGTAAAGACTTAAAGGTTGAGACTGAGTCTGCGTCTCTCACATTGGTAGGCAGACCATTCCATAAAAATGGAGCTCTATAGGAGAAAGCCCTACCTCCAGCCGTTTGCTTAGAAATTCTAGGGACAATTAGGAGGCCTGCGTCTTGTGACCGTAGCGTACGTGTAGGTATGTACGGCAGGACCAAATCAGAAAGATAGGTAGGAGCAAGCCCATGTAATGCTTTGTAGGTTAGCAGTAAAACCTTGAAATCAGCCCTTGCCTTAACAGGAAGCCAGTGTAGGGAGGCTAACACTGGAGTAATATGATCAAATTTTTTGGTTCTAGTCAGGATTCTAGCAGCCGTATTTAGCACTAACTGAAGTTTATTTAGTGCTTTATCCGGGTAGCCGGAAAGTAGAGCATTGCAGTAGTCCAGCCTAGAAGTAACAAAAGCATGGATTAATTTTTCTGCGTCATTTTTGGACAGAAAATTTCTGATTTTTGCAATGTTACGTAGATGGAAAAAAGCTGTCCTTGAAACAGTCTTGATATGTTCTTCAAAAGAGAGATCAGGGTCCAGAGTAACGCCGAGGTCCTTCACAGTTTTATTTGAGACGACTGTACAACCATCCAGATTAATTGTCAGATTCAACAGAAGATCTCTTTGTTTCTTGGGACCTAGAACAAGCATCTCTGTTTTGTCCGAGTTTAAAAGTAGAAAGTTTGCAGCCATCCACTTCTTTATGTCTAAAACACAGGCTTCTAGCGAGGGCAATTTTGGGGCTTCACCATGTTTCATTGAAATGTACAGCTGTGTGTCGTCTGCATAGCAGTGAAATTTAACATTATGTTTTCGAATGACATCCCCAAGAGGTAAAATATATAGTGAAAACAATAGTGGTCCTAAAACGGAACCTTGAGGAACACCGAAATTTACAATTGATTTGTCAGAGGACAAACCATTCACAGAGACAAACTGATATCTTTCCGACAGATAAGATCTAAACCAGGCCAGAACTTGTCCATGTAGACCAATTTGGGTTTCCAATCTCTCCAAAAGAATGTGGTGATCGATGGTATCAAAAGCGGCACTAAGATCTAGGAGCACGAGGACAGATGCAGAGCCTCGGTCTGACGTCATTAAAAGGTCATTTACCACCTTCACAAGTGCAGTCTCAGTGCTATGATGGGGTCTAAAACCAGACTGAAGCGTTTCGTATACATTGTTTGTCTTCAGGAAGGCAGTCAGTTGCTGTGCAACAGCTTTTTCTAAAATTTTGGAGAGGAATGGAAGATTCGATATAGGCCGATAGTTTTTTATAATTTCTGGATCAAGATTCGGCTTTTTCAAGAGAGGCTTTATTACTGCCACTTTTAGTGAGCTTGGTACACATCCGGTGGATAGAGAGCCGTTTATTATGTTCAACATAGGAGGGCCAAGCACAGGAAGCAGCTCTTTCAGTAGTTTAGTTGGAATAGGGTCCAGTATGCAGCTTGAGGGTTTGGAGGCCATGATTATTTTCATCATTGCGTCAAGAGATATAGTACTAAAACACTTTAGTATCTCCCTTGATCCTAGGTCCTGGCAGAGTTGTGCAGACTCAGGACAATGGAGCTTTGGAGGAATACCCAGATTTAAAGAGGAGTCTGTAATTTGCTTTCTAATGATCATGATCTTTTCCTCAAAGAAGTTCATAAATTTATTACTGCTGAAGTGAAAGCCATCCTCCATTTGCGAAGGCTGCTTTTTAGTTAGCTTTGCGACAGTATCAAAAAGAAATTTCGGATTGTTCTTATTTTCCTCAATTAAGTTGGAAAAATAGGATGATCGAGCAGCAGTAAGGGCTCTTCGATACTGCACGGTACTGTCTTTCCAAGCTAGTCGGAAGACTTCCAGTTTGGTGTGGCGCCATTTCCGTTCCAATTTTCTGGAAGCTTGCTTCAGAGCTCGTGTATTTTCTGTATACCAGGGAGCTAGTTTCTTATGACAGATGTTTTTAGTTTTTAGGGGTGCAACTGCATCTAGGGTATTGCGCAAGGTTAAATTGAGTTCCTCGGTTAGGTGGTTAACTGATTTTTGTCCTCTGACGTCCTTGGGTAGGCAGAGGCAGTCTGGAAGGGCATCAGGGAATCTTTGGGTTGTCTGAGAATTTATAGCACGACTTTTAATGCTCCTTGGTTGGGGTCTGAGCAGATTATTTGTTGCAATTGCAAACGTAATAAAATGGTGGTCCGATAGTCCAGGATTATGAGGAAAAACATTTAGATCCACAACATTTATTCCATGGGACAAAACTAGGTCCAGAGTATGACTGTGGCAGTGAGTAGGTCCAGAGACATGTTGGACAAAACCCACTGAGTCGATGATGGCTCCGAAAGCCTTTTGGAGTGGGTCTGTGGACTTTTCCATGTGAATGTTAAAGTCACCAAAAATTAGAATATTATCTGCTATGACTACAAGATCCGATAGGAATTCAGGGAACTCAGTGAGGAACACTGCATATGGCCCAGGAGGCCTATAAACAGTAGCTATAAAAAGTGAGTGAGTAGGCTGCATAGATTTCATGACTAGAAGCTCAAAAGACGAAAACGTCATTGTTGGTTTTTTTTTTGTAAATTGAAATTTGCTATCGTAAATGTTAGCAACACCTCCGCCTTTGCCGGATGCACGGGGGGTATGGTCACTAATGTAACCTGGGGGTGAGGCCTCATTTAACACAGTAAATTCATCAGGCTTAAGCCATGTTTCAGTCAGGCCAATCACATCAAGATTATTATCAGTGATTAGTTCATTGACTATAACTGCCTTGGAAGTGAGGGATCTAACATTAAGTAACCCAATTTTGAGATGTGAGGTATCACAATCTCTTTCAATAATGGCAGGAATGGAGGAGGTCTTTATACTAGTGAGATTGCTAAAGCGAACACCGCCATTTTTAATTTTGCCCAACCTAGATCGAGGCACAGACACGGTCTCAATGGGGGAAGCTGAGCTGACTACACTGACTGTGCTAGTGGCAGACTCCACTAAGCTGGCAGGCTGGCTAACAGCCTGCTGCCTGGCCTGCACCCTATTTCATTGTGGAGCTAGAGGAGTTAGAGCCCTGTCTATGTTCGTAGATAAGATGAGAGCACCCCTCCAGCTAGGATGGAGTCCGTCACTCCTCAACAGGCCAGGCTTGGTCCTGTTTGTGGGTGAGTCCCAGAAAGAGGGCCAATTATCTACAAATTCTATCTTTTGGGAGGGGCAGAAAACAGTTTTCAACCAGCGATTGAGTTGTGAGACTCTGCTGTAGAGCTCATCACTCCCCCTAACTGGGAGGGGGCCAGAGACAATTAATCGATGCCGACACATCTTTCTAGCTGATTTACACGCTGAAGCTATGTTGCGCTTGGTGACCTCTGACTGTTTCATCCTAACATCGTTGGTGCCGACGTGGATAACAATATCTCTATACTCTCTACACTCGCCAGTTTTAGCTTTAGCCAGCACCGTCTTTAGATTAGCCTTAACGTCGGTAGCCCTGCCCCCTGGTAAACAGTGTATGATCGCTGGATGATTAGTTTTAAGTCTAATACTGCGGGTAATGGAGTCGCCAATGACTAGGGTTTTCAATTTGTCAGAGCTAATGGTGGGAGCCGTCGGCGTCTCAGACCCCACAACGGGAGGAGTAGAGACCAGAGAAGTCTCGGCCTCCGACTCCGACTCGCTTAATGGGGAGAACCGGTTGAAAGTTTCTGTCGGCTGAATAAGCGACACCGGTTGAGCATTCCTACAGCGTTTCCCTCCAGAAGCCATGAGAAAGATGTCCGGCTGCGGGGACCGTGCGAGGGGGTTTATACTAACGTTACTATCTGTACTTACTGGTGGCACAGACGCTGTTTCATCCTTTCCTACACTGAAATTACCCTTGCCTAACGATCGCGTCTGAAGCTGGGCTTGCAGCACAGCTATCCTTGCCGTAAGGCGATCGTTCTCCTGTATATTATA